>NW_024804378.1:0-5474 GCF_019175285.1 Sceloporus undulatus
CCCCCCCCCAAAAAAAATTGCAGGTCCACGGTGAAGACTCAAGATGGCAAGAGAAACTGCCCTGGAGACCCATAATAGCCCTAATTTTGGCCATAAAGCAAAAGCCCCAACCACTCCTTGCCCATGCCACCAGAGCAACCACCTTACCCACTGGCTCATATGGCACCCACCCCAACCCCAAATGCTCTGGTGCCACCCACTTGCTTTCTATGGAGATGGCCCCTTGCCAGACTTCACATCCTGTCACCCTCAAGCATTCACACCCCAATGGCTGGCCTGGAGCCCATTTGCTTCCTGATGCAAGCATCCCTCTCCAACATCAGAGGCACCCCATGGACAGTCAAGGCCCTACCTCTTCCCACTAGGTCCCCCCACCTTGCTGTGTCCCCTCTCTGCCAGTGCCACACTGGTTCCCTTTTTGAACTGATGGGAAGGGTACACTGGGTGGACTGGTCATGCTGGGTGTAGCAAGAGGGACCCCCCCCTGTCTCACATTCTATATTCATTTCTTTATAATATATATATATTTACAAATGCTCTTTGTATGTGCCCCAGGCTGAAGGGTTTTAAAATATATAATGGGGTCGTGGGCACTTCCTGGGCACACAGGTTGCCTAGGGCTTCCCTTAACTCCCTTGCTGCCTCTTTCCCTAGCAAGATGAAGCTCCCCAAAATGGCCATTTTGGGCCCTGTGTGTTGAGGGGCACCCATGGAAGAGTGGACCATTCATATCCCACTTTCTCAGGCTCTTGAAAAAGCTGTCCCTCGGGTCTCCTCATAGTTTCCTGAGGAACAGGACAATGAGAAGGGGAAGGCAGACATCTGGAAAACGTGGTTCAGATCCTCCCAGAAGCACTTGGCCAGCACAACCCCAAAATGGCTGGACAGACAGGCACCAGCTTAATCTCAGACCTGCATGGCTCTTCCAATCCACTCCACTCCTTTCCCTGCCCTCTTGACATGCTCCAAGCTCCTCTTTCCTTTGTGACAGTCTCCAGCAGCCCATCCTTCTGGGTCTGAGACACATCTTGGGCAGAGAGACGAGTGGAAGCCTGATGACTCCTCAGTTTGCTGTCCCCCAAAACACATTTTGCTGTGCCCCCTGCACAGCAGTGTACAGCTTGTCACCCTTCTGAAACAATGTTGGCAAAGAGTCTTACTGGGCAGACTGGTCATGCTGGGAAGAAGCTCGTTGTCCTTCTGTTCCTCGTTGTCTTCTCCCAGTTTCTCTCTTGCTGGCTCCAGTGATTCCAGTCCTGTGCAGATTTCCTGGGAAGAGTTGTCCCACCTCAAAGGGGCATCCTGCTGGATGGCATCCCTTCACAAAGGACTCTCCCCATTTTGGGCTCCAAAGGGAGGTGAACATGGTGAGAAGCAGATCTTCCTTCTTTCCTACCACAGAAATGCGGTTCATTCATCCTTCTCAGAGATGTCACCATCTTGAGGTTGAATTGTCCAAGAAATAAGACCTAACAAACACTTTGAAGCAGAAAACTATACAAAAAATAATCAAGCACGGCTGGCATTCGGTGCTTTTTGGGAGGGCTATGGATTTGTTTCTGCATGGGCTCCATTCTAAGCAACTTCTCACTCCTTCTTTCATTTCTTCTTGGGCTGCAGATCTCACTTCTGATCCCATCTGAGTCACAAAGCTGGTGAAGAGGGAGACCTTTTCCAGCCTTGGGTCAAATCCAGCGCCATTTCCCCCTACACATCAGTTGAGGCATCACTTTTGTGTTTCTCAGGGAGCAGGCTGTAGCCTACCAAAAATTGTTCTTTCAGGTGCCAGAAGGTACTCTCTGCTCTTTGGCTTCTCTGATCTGGTACCCTCCAGATGTATTGGACTACAGCTATCATCATCCTCATTCTAGAAAGTCAGGGAAGGAGGTGGTAACTAAAATGAATGGCAGGAGCTGAGAGAGAGCCAGGAACAGAAACAAAACCCTACCAGCCAAGCCATGCAGAAGAGAAGGATCCAAACCAGTGTCCAGTAGCAGTCCAGGCTCAATGCATTCCAGGACAAGAACCAAGCAGACACGCTTCAAGGGTCAATGGAGTTCAAGGCCCAGCATCTCTACAGCAAAGGTCTCAAGAAGATCAAGAACAGCCACCAGAATCTAGAACTCAAACCAGAAAAGTTTGGTTTATATGCTCTCACTGCCTGAGGCCTCACCCAAAGCTCAGGTGGAAGCCATTCAGTCTTAAGGTCTCCTTGTGGGGAGAGGCCTACTCTCCAGGTTCCCCTTTGTTCCCAAGGAGACCTTTCCTGAAACCCAGGGTCTTTTTTCCAGATGTTCTCCAACTGAGCCCTAGAATTGGCTCAGGATCAGCTCTGAAGACTGGGAAGACGGGGTCTGGCCTCTGCATCTGAAGCTGGTACTGAGTCCCCTCCAGCCAGGGATGCCCCTGTTTTATCTCTGGCTGTGATGCTTCAGAATCATCTGAGGAAGAATCTTGCTGCTAGTTGACTGTTATATTGTCCCTAAAGGGGTTGTGTGGTTTTTTAAAAAATATGCCTTTAATTCTGGTTGCTGTCACACTGCAGAATTAATGCAGTTTCACATCACTCACACTGCCATGGCTCCATCCTATCGAATCCTGAGATTTGTAGTTTGCTTTGGCACTAGAGTTCTCTGACAGTCAAGGCTGAATACTACACAAAAGTAGAAATCCCAGAATTCCGTTGCATTCAGCCATGGCAATTAAAGCTGTGTCAAACTGCATTAACTCTGCAGTGTAGAGGCAGCACCCACCCTGACCTGGAGAAGCTGCATGTGTGCTTTTGAACATGGGACCTCCTTCAAGCCAAGTATTGGAGGGGGGTCTCTTTTGGCCCTCTTCACCTCCCTGGCCAGTGGATTCTTTGTCAGCCCCCTTCTCTTGCCAGGGCTGCCCAAGGCCCCCTCTGGGTCTTAGACTTGGTGCATTGGGGAGCAATAGGGTTGACAGAAAGCCAGGGGGGAGGAGGCATATTCTTCTACCTTCTCTTTTTCTCCATGACTGAGTCTGGAGCGCCAGTCCTCTGCCCTAGGGCAGCCCCCTTTCTACAGTTGGCCCTCCTCCACATTTGTGGCTATGGCTTAATTATTTGTGCTTTTGATTAGTATGTTCTCTCTAGAAAACTCTACGTCCTCCAGAGCAACTCTGCCAAAAGCTGACCATAGACTTGTGCTGGAGAACCTAGAAGTTCCTAAGGAAAACACTTCTCTGGGCATTTGCAGGTCCTGCAGCACGATTCTATGATCAACCTCTGGCAGATGTTGACCATAGAGTTGCCCTGGAGGACCTGGAGATTCCTAGAGAGGTGTTCTCTTAGGCAAAAAGAATAGCATTTTTAAAATTAGCAGTTTCCCCCCCATTCGCGGGTGTCCTTCACCCCTAACCCCACTGAATGTGGAGGGACCACCGTATTTCCAGACAGATTTGGGAGACAGACTCAGTTTTTCAGGCCTAAAACATACTTGAATATGAGTCTTCTGCAGCTGAATTTATTTTTTGTATGCAAAAGAGAGTCTTTTCCTTTTACATTCATTACACAGTTGAGCTGAAGATGTTTTCCTTTAACTTTCACTAATAAGACAGTTGCTATCTCTTCAGGTGTGTCTGTCTCTGCCCTGAAGCTCCTTCCCAAAACTTCTGATGCTGATAAAAAAGGAAAAGACACTCTTCTTAGAATCCACACTAGAGGAGCGGTGACTTGTGTATTCAGGTGGATGACCTGAAAACAGCTTCATCATTGGGCTAGCAGGGCCTTGAAAGAAACCCTGAGGCCTGAACGTTGCTGAGACCTGGCTCTGTGGAGCTGGAGGAAAGGAGGCACCTTTTCTACATGTTGCAGCAGGGCTAAATTTGACCCAAGACCAAGCATTTCCCACATGATTCTAGGGCCTTCTGGAGCTTTGGATTCTCTCATGAGTTACCAAAGCTCAAAGGGTCTGTGAAATGGTTCACACACATCAAGGGTCCCTTGCATGCCTCCCCTCCTAGAATCAGAATCCTAGTGTTGGGAGAGACCCAAATGGCCATCCAGCCCAACCCCAGTTTAATTCTTGCAGCTCAAAACCAGTCCCTTCTTGCATTGGACTAGGAGGCAAAATCAGTACAGTGGGTGCAAGAATAGGAATATGTGGTCTCTGAAGGATACATAGAATCATAGAGTTGGCATAGACTGCAAGGGCCATCAAGTCCAACCCCTTTGTGCCATGCAGGAACTCTCAGTCAAAGCATCCCCAACAAATAGCCATCCAGCTTCTGTTTAAAAACCTCCAAGGAAGCAAACTCCACCACAATCCAAGGAAGGAGTGTGTTCCACTGTCGAACAGCCCTTACTGTCAGGACGTTCCTCCTAATGTTGAGGTGGAAGGAATGTCTTTTCCTGTAGCTTGCATCCATTGCTCCATTGTGTCCTATTCTCTGGAGCAGCAGAAAACAAGCTTGCTCCCTCCTCAATATGACATCCCTTCAAATATTTAAAGAGGGCTATCATATCACCCCTTAATCGTCTCTTCTCCAGGCTACACATACCCAGCTGCCTGAGCTGTTCCTCATAGGCCATGGTTTCCAGACCCTTCACCATTTTGGTTGCTCTCCTTTGGACACTTTGTCAACATCTTTTTTGAATTATGGTGCCCAGAACTGGACACAGGGTTATTCCAGGTGAGGCCTGACCAAAGCAGAATAAAATAGTAATATTGGCCCTCTCCAGACGGGCCATTTTGTACGTACTCTGTATGTACTAGGGTTACCTAGGGGCATCTCTTTTAGACACCCACAACCCTAGTACGTACGGAGTATGTACAAAATGGCGGTGCCCTGTTCACACGGGCACTGCCATTTTGACGTAACAGCTGCGCTGCGTCCAAAAGGCATGGCACAGCCGTTATGTCATGGTGTCGCTGTAGAGTGCTTGTGGCGCCCTTTCAGCGGCGCCGAAAGGAGCTCCATTTTGGAGCTCCTTTGGGTGTGTGTATCGCTGGTGCAGCCTTTAAACGGCTGCACCAGTGATACAGAGAGAAAGGGGCCGAGAGGCCCCTTTCTCCCTTTCCCTGCCACTGTTGTGGTGTCCTTGGGGCATGAAGGCCCAAGGACACCCCTTTCCAGGCTGCAGGGAAGCAGCATTTTGCTGCTTCCCCGTGGCCTGGAAAAGCGGTGGATCAGGGCCTCTGGGGCTGCCGCTGTGGCAGCTGAGGCCCCAGTCCATCAGGGAAAGGGGCGGGCTGCACGAGGGAGCCGCACAGTTTGTCTGCTGCAGCTCCCTCGGCAGCAAACCAGGGCGGCAGGAGACCACCCTTTTTGGGTGGTCAGTATCCCGCCATTATTTCCCTTGATCTAGAAGCTCTACTTCTGTTGATGCAGCCTAGAACTGTATTGGCCTTTTTAGCTGCTGCATCACACTGTTGACTCACAATCAATTTGTGTTCTGCTAGGACTCCTAGATCCCTTTCACATGTAGTCTTGTTGTCAGCTGTCCCCCA
>NW_024804379.1:0-5473 GCF_019175285.1 Sceloporus undulatus
CCGCCGCCGTTTGCTCCGCGCAGGAGCCGCAGCAGCCAAACCGCGCGACTCCCGCGCGGAGCAAAAAAGAAGCTCCATTTCAGAGCTTCTTCTTGCGGCGCACTGATGACGTTGCGAAGCGCCGCCGGCGCATTCGCGACATCATAGGCGCTGCGACACGTCTGGACGCTATGCGTCCAGTACGTAAAGATGGCGGCGCCCATGTAGAAGGGGCGCCACCATCTTGTACGTATAGGATACGTACTAGGGTTAGGGGGGTGCGGAAGCACCGCCCCTTCCTAACCCTAGTACGTACTGTATCTTATACGTACTATATGGCAGTTTGTATCCCGCCACGGTTGCATAATCTTGGTATTCAGTAGAAGCACGACAAAGCACAACCACCTCCTAAGTACATGACTGTAAATTAGGAAAATATAGAAGGCCATTATGTAAATATAGAAGACTATTATGTAAATATTGATAGTCTGTGAGACCACAACAAAACATCTAATTTTTTTAATTTATTCTTTTGAGAACAAAGTTCTTTTTATTAACCAGATTTAAGTCTGGGAGACAGCTATCTCTACAATTAGCACTCCTGATGGATAGACAGAATGAGGTGGTTGCCTCATGCAATGGACAATGAGTGTCCTGGAAGAGAGAGAGTTTCTTTTCCTGGATGTTCCTTCTGAGCTTACCTGAATGAAGTTTGGAAAAATTAACTTTTTTTACAGTACAGTTTTCAGAATCTGCTAGTTGGCTGTGAGATTCTAGGTGTGGGAGTCCACAAAGGAAACTTTTCCAATCGCTGCTCCAGGATTGCTCCATCTAGTGCACTTTAAACAACTCTACCCATTCTTGATCTTGGTTTACTAACTAGTCTTGGACATGGAAATAATCTAGTATGTGACTGATCTAACTCTGTTGCTCATCCTCTGCTCTCAATTTCAAGTGGCCAGTGAACTTTTCCACAGATGGATTCCTCTTCAGAGAGCAACACTTAGGGGTTGTTCTCACTTGCGATTTACAGCGGTTTGAAATACACCAGTATTGGTTAAACCGATTCAAAATACAACGGGTGTTATCCCGCGTTCCAAATCGCTTTTTTTTGTTCTCATTTACCAATTGATTCGCTGTAAATGACCTGCTTTCATTCCTATTCATGAATGAATCAGTGTATATTTAAACCGGTTCTGTTACTTTTTCGTTCACATTCCCTTGTTTCGGCTGTCAGTCAAAGTGACGTCATCATGACTTCACAATAATTCGCAGTAACATGCACCGATGTATCCTGTACCTGCGTTCCCACTACCTGACCTTTTTTAATTTGTTTTAAATTTCGCGGTTTTTTTTTAAGAGCCAATGAGGAGGCGCTTAAAGTGCCTATGAGCCTAAGCTCTCAGTCCTGTAATTTCCTGTCTCTTGGCTGCCGCCCCTCCAAAAAAATAACTCCCCAAATCTCCAAGCCAGAAGGATGACTGCTTTGCTGATATATATAAGGATGACTGCTTTGCTCTGTGTGTGTGTGTGTGTGTGTGTGTGTGTGTGTGTGTATTCCACTTTATCTCTATCCCTGGAGACTTCTGCCCTCTCCTCTTCTGTATTGTGTCCTCCTTTCTATCCTGGACGTCTCACTCTTGCTTTATTCGGCTTTCACTCTCTCCTCTCTCTTAGGTCTTACTTTTGTTATTCGTGGGGAAGGATGGTTGAGGAAGAGAGAAAAATGCCTCCCCAAAGCACTTCTGCTTGGCTGCCTTGGAAGAAAGACCCTGAAAGGCTGGGGGAAGTTCCTCCAGAGAAGCAGTCATCCTTCTGGTTTGGAGATTTGGGGAGTGATTTTTTTGGAGGGGCGGCAACCGATGAAAATCGTCTGCATCCGAGGCTCTTCTGTTGCGTCTCCCCAGACAAGAAGGAGCCTTATTCGTCCTCTTCTGCGTCTCCTCATATTAACTGCCATAACTCAGTGCTAGGGAATCCTGGGAATGGTAGTTTATTATGGCACCAGCACTCTCTGGCAGAGGAGAATAAATGTCTCACAAACACAACAGTTCCCATAATTCCTTAGTACTGAGCCAGGGCAGGTTAAGGGGTCTCAAATTGTATTATTTCTACAGTGGGTTTGGAACTACAGATGAAGTCTTTTTCATAAATTAAAAAAGTTGTTACTTTATAATTACCTTTATATATATATACACACACACACTCATATGCCCTATATATATCATATATATATATATTTATATATCTGCATGTGTGTGTGTGCGTATTTTCATATATTATCGTGTTTGGTGGTCTGTCTGTCTGTCTGTCTGTCTGTTGTCTGTAGTGTGTGTGTGTGTGTTGTGTGGTGTGTGTTTGCCAAATCGGATCAAGGAGGAAAACGGCCAGTGTGTTGTTCAGTGGGGGTCGAGGACTCTGGATCCAAAGCCACCGGGTTGGAACAAACTCGGATCAAGGGAGAGGCAGTGGGTTTCAGTGGGTAGAGACTCTGGATCCAAAGCCCAGGGTTGGAAAATGAGATCAAGGAGGAGAAGGCAGTGGGTTTCAGTGGGTAGAGACTCTGCATCCAAAGCCCAGGGTTGGAAAATGGGATCAAGGAAGAGAAGGCAGTCAGTTTAAGTGGGATAGAGACACAAGAAAGAAAAGGGGAAAAGAGAACGATCCCAGCGGCAAGACCTGAGAGACCTAAGAGAGAGGAGAGAGTGAAAGCCAAATAAAGCAAGAGCAAGAGACGTCCAGGATAAAAAGGACACAATACAAAAGAGGAGAGGACAGAAGTCTCCAGGGATAGAGATAAAGTGGAATACACACACACACACACATACACACACACACACATCCAGGGTTTCCTATGTCTCCCCAGATTCCGTTTGGGAAAGAGAGAAGGAAAGGCTCTATTTCCCCCTAGATCGCTGTGCATCCAGCCTTTCTCTGTTACAAATAGTGTTCAGTGGTTCTCCTCACCCAGAGGGAGGGTTGCACTCCACGGGGGGGGGGGGTCTATGCGAATGGAAGAAAATGGCGCTGGCGATGCAGAAAGAGACCAAAGCGGGTGACACCCCCAGGCCAGCCCATCCACTCCGCTCCTCCCATCCAGTTAACCCGATTTCAGAGGCTGATCGTTCCTATTTCAATAACCTGGTTCCTATCTCGAATCAAGGAAAAAATGTAGGTTCGACCCTTCTATTTTTTTAACCCGCGTTAAATGACGAAAACACGAATCAAATTTATAAACCACTTTATGATTTGATTTTTAGTGGGGACAATTGCGGGTTGTTCTAGAACTGTTCTAGAGTTAATCTGGTTTCTAATAGGAACGCCTCACCTTGGATTCGATTCGGGAACCGGCGTATCAGCCAATGAGAACAACCTGTTAAAGTGGTTCATGCTTTAAATTTTCCATAATACTCCAGAATGATTTTCTGCTGTAAACTGTTACAGTCTTTCCTAGATTGCCTGTTCTTCCATTTTGCCCTTTTGATTGCTTTCTGTTGTTTGGCCATTTCCTAGTTTTCATCTGTTGAATTTCATTCTGTTAGTTTAAGCCTGCAAGCCAGCATGGTTTAGTGGTTTGAGTACTGGACTTAGACCCTGAAGACCAGAGTTCAAATCCTTGCTCAGTCATGAAAACCCATGAGTGTCCTTGGGCAAGTCAAATCAGATGGCTATCCAGTCTCTGTTTAAATATCTCCAAAGAAGAAGACTCTACCCTACTTGGAAGCAGTGTATTCCACTGCTGAACAGTTCTTACCATCAGGGAGTTCTTCCTAATGTTGAGGTGGAATCTATTTTCCTGTACAGTGAGCCCTCCATATCCACGGATTCTTTGTCCACAGATTCAACTGTCCACAATTAGAAAGTATTTTTTTTAAAAAAGGTAAATTCCAAAAAGCAAACCTTGGTTTTGCCATTTTATATAAGGGACACCATTTTACTGTCCCATTATATTTATATTATATTATAGGGATGCGGTGGTTCAAGTAGTTAAGACACTGACTCTGTTGACTGCAAGATTGGCAGGTTGGCAGTTCGAGTCCCAGGTGCCACATGATGGGGTGAATTCCCATCACTAGTCCCAGCTTCTGTCAGTCTAGCAGTTCAAAAGCATGCAGATGCAAGTAGATAAATAGGTATTATTCTGGCCACATGATCACAGAGTAGTCAGTTGGACACGACTTGACAACCTTGTTAATGGGGAATACCTTTACTTTTAAAAAAATATTTAATGGGACTTGAATATCCACAGATTTTTGGTATCCATGAGAGGTGGATACCAAAGGATATCAAGGGTGCACTGTAGTTTGAATCCACTGCTCCATGTCCTAGTCTCTGGAGCAGCAGAAAACAAGCTTTCTCCATCCTCCATCCTCAATATGACATCCCTTCAAAGCCTTCACAATGTACACTCTGCCACAAAGGCATTTGTACAGTAACCCTGTCTTATTGGTGGACTAGCCATCTGTGGATTACAGCTCCCTTGCTTGCCTCACCCCCATATTATCCAGTGGTGGCACATGCCTGCAACCACGCTGATTTGGGCATATGTATGTTGGTTCCCATTAACTAATATGCCTGCACTCCTGCAGTTTTCCCCATTTGCAGAGACGCCCGAAACCAAACCCCCATGGATGGGAAGGGCCCCCCCTCCTGCCCCCCCCCTTTTAAAAAAAGGAAACCCTCTCTCTTATTCTATATTATTAATAGATTTATTTATTTGGTTTGTAAACCACACCAATTGTCTCCAGAAAAGCAACAAATACGGTCCAGGGGAAGTATGGCTTAAAAAGATAGAAAACAACAATTTCAGCACAATTCAGCCATTTCATTATGTAGCCAGAAGTCTCACTGTACTAAATGGAGCTGACTCTTGGTTAAAAAAAAAGAGCTGTGGTTTGGGAGAAATGGGATGGTTTTAAGTGGCAACAAACAAAGAGGAATAATCATTGGCAAAGACCAAGCACAAAGAGGGTGAGTTTTTCACTAACATGGTGCATGCCCATGGCAGTCTATTATTTGCAGAGAATGGCTACAAGGTTTATGAAGTTAGCTGGTGATGTTTAGTGGCTGGGACATTTTTTTGTGGAGTTGGTAGCCAAACCTTTGACTCCGACTCCTTCATTTTTCTACTGTCTGACTCTTACTCTGATTCCTTCATAGGTGGCAAATGTATATTAATTAGTAATAATAAATGTACTGTAGTGAGACATTTTATCATCACATGTTTATCATCCGGCTTCTTAAATTGAAAAAACAGAAAATATATGTACAGTGCGCCTGCGTCATATGCGGGTGCGCAATATGCGGCTTCCAGCATATGCTGGAAACCGCACTGGAAAAAAGGCTTGTGAGACCTGGAAGAAGTAATGGGGTGCGCATCCATGGAGTGCGGGCACGAGCCCCATTACTTCTAATGGGCTCAAGCTTATGTATTTTTTTCTCTTACCGGGGGGGGTGGTGGTGTCTGGAACGGATCCCCTGCGTAAAAGAAGGG
>NW_024804380.1:0-5469 GCF_019175285.1 Sceloporus undulatus
TTTAAGGACAAAAGCCCCATATCCAACCTAAAGACCCCTTGGCTTGCCCCTTTCCCTCAAGAACCAAACTCCCCCCATTGCAAATGCAAAGAGGGGGCAAATGACCTTTAACCACAACCCTTCCCTCCCCCCTTTAAACTCCTTTTTAAATCCCTCCTGGCTCTAAATAACTTAACTATACACAGACCCTCCCTCCCTCAACATGCTTTGCTTCACATTCCAGGAGCAAACTGGCCCCCTATGACTTGAACTGGGGGAGCATTGGCCTACTGCGCATGCGCGCACCCCCCAATGAGGACTCACCCCTCCGCCTGCCTTTCCCTCTCCAGCCTTCGCCTCCTCGCTTCTCCTTCTGGCCTCCTCCGCCTGGGCCACGCCCCCTACGCCTCCCCGCCACAGCCAATCAGCGCAGCCGGCTCAGGAAGAGGGCGGGGCCACCAAGAAGGGGTGGAGCCAGAAAAGGAGTGGTGGGAGGGCGGGCCCTCTCAGGCGTGGGCGGGCCTTTCTGTATGACTGGCAAGAGCCCCGGCCAATAAGAGGAAACGCTAATGAAGCGAAGGAAGGCGGGACCCGAGAGGAAGGAGGCGGGGTTTGGCAAATAAGTAGCCACGCCTCCACAGCTGGGTGGGCGTGGTCTTCTTAAGACATGTTGAGCATAAAAACTAAAAGGCTTAACAAAGCAATTAATTATTATGTTAATATAATATACATTATAGTAAATAATAATAATTACTTGCTTTACTATTCATTTGAATTTTTAATTGAATTTAATTATCAGTATAATAATACAGATAATATATTATAATATAATATATTATAATATCAGCATTATTATATTTATAATGTATTGTATATTATATTTTGTATATTTTATCAATATTATTATATTTACTGTATAATATCAGCATTAGTATATTTATTATATATATCATATATTATATTTTGTACAGATATTATATTCTGTATATTATATTTTGCATATTTTATGTATTATATATACAGTATATATATATATAAGTTATATATTTCATATATATTATATATATTATATTATTATACATTTTGTAATATATATATATAATTGCAATAGCAATAGCATTTACATGTCTATACTGCTTCATACTCAACTCAGTACTAAGTAATTTACAGTCTGTAAACCATCCTCTCACTGTATCTGTTCAACTTGTATGCAGAACGCATTGTAAGAAAAGCAAGCCTGGACCCAGAAGGAGGAGGACTGACAACAGGAGGAAGGAATATCAACCATCTGAGATGTGCAAATGACAGCATTGTACTGTTACCAGCACTGGTGCCTTAAAATCCTAAATGTGTATGACTTTTCTTCTGATGTCCCTATGCAGAGAGCCTGATGGGATACCTGACGTAGAATTCTCCATCACTGCAAGACGGTAGGCTATTGAAACATAGATCAAAGAGGCCCAGATAGGAGTTGCCAACAGAAAAGAGTCATTTACACCTTTGAGGCAGATTTATGGCCAGGATGCTTTGCCAGGCCAGAACCATTCTCACCTTGAAGACTTCTATAGATCAAGCAATCTTTAATATGTAGATTGGCTTTGCTTTGAAATGTGGAAACAACTCTTCGCCTGAGGCAAGATTTTGGCTATTTAAGGTCCCTCAAATCTTTTGTCTATGTTCCATGTTAGAATTCAGACAGGCTTCATGTCAGTCTGAGTTCTGATATACAGTGCTACCTCGGGCTACGAAATTAATTCGTTCCGCCGCTCCGTTCGTAACCCGAGTAATTTTGCAACCCGAAAAGGCTTTCCGTTAGCGCTGGAAAGCCGCTAGCCGCGCTTTGCGTTTGAATTTCGCGCCGAAATAAATTTCGTAACCCGAAAAAAACATCGTATCCCGGAACAGTTTTTTCCAATCTAACTTTTTCGTATCCCGGAAATTTCGTAACGCGATCAATTCGTATCCCGGGGTACCACTGTAGTTCCAATCCACTCCCCCTCCTTCCTTCCCCTCTGTGTTGCTGAGTCTTCATCAATCTGGACCTGGAGCACCACCAATACAGGTGAATATAACCATTAGAAAAGCCTCATGTTATCTATCCAACGCTAACTTGCCATATTCCTGAGTTCTTGGATGATTGTGCGAGTGTATGATTGTCTTATGTGTGAATGAATAATAAACAGTATTCAGTTTTCATAAAACTTGTCTCTGTTGACCTATTTACCTTGGCTACCTTCGTATACATAGGATAGAGACCGCTCCTCTGTTTGAGCTAATGATAAATTCCCCAGACCAAGGTCTCCTTATTTACAGTACTAGCAGAAAACCTCCCAGAGCTGGAACACCGACTAAGGAAGATCAAGGAAGAAAGTGCAAAGCCAGCCTTAATGTTGAACGTAAAGAAACCCAAAATAATGGCCACCGAGGACCTTCACAAGTTCAACCTAGACAAGGAAGAACTAGAAGAAGTAAAAGCGTTCTCATACCTGGGATCAAACATTCCCAGCAATAGGGACTTGTAAGCAGGGAACCAGAAGAGGATTAAGAATGGAGAAGGTGGCAATGAAAGAACTAGAAAAGATCTTAAAATGCAAAGATATACAACTAAGCACAAAGGTTAGAATAATCCAAGCCATCGTATTCCCTATTGCCACGTATGGAAGGGAGAGCTGGACAGCTAAGAAAGAAGATAGGAAGAAAACCCATTCATTGGAGATTATGTGGGGCTGGAGAAGAGGGCTGAGGATCCCATGGACAGCAGCCAAAAGGACAAACAAAGGGGTTCTAGAGCAGATCAAGCCAGAAACCTCCTTGGAAGAAGCCAAGAGGACCAAACTGAGGCTGCCGGACTTCGGACACATCATGAGAAAGAAGGACTCATTGGAAAAGACAATGATGCTGGGAAAGGTGGAGGAAGAGAGGAAGGCCACATGCTAAATAGATGGACTCTATTAAGGAGGTCATGGATTTTATGGGGCTGCAGGAATGAAGCAGAGCAGTGGAGGACAGAGGGTCTTGGAGATGCCTTGTCCACAGGGTCGCCATGGGTCCAGATCGACTCAAGCGCGGATAACAACAACGACAAAACCAATTGCCCCCAACAAGCTGGCAACAGATTTGACTGACCCCCAAAAAGAAGGAAAGCCTAAGAAAATAACCGGTTGGGGGTTTGGGGGTGCCATTTTATGTATACCATTTCAGTTGTATTCTGAATTTTAGCTGTTTGCAGTGGGCCCTTGTTATCCGCTGGGTTTTGGTTCCAAGATTCCCCCCGTGGATATCAAAATCCGTGGATGCTCAAGTCCCATTACATTATAAAACTAGCAAAATGGTGTCTTTATAAAAAAATGGAAAATCAAGGTTTGATATTTGAAATTTGTATTATTATGATTATTGTTATAGAATATTTTCAAGCCGTAGAAGATGCTTGAATCCGTGTATAAAAAAATCAGTGTATAAGAAGGGCCAAGTGTACTTGGGAGTTTGCAAGGAGTTACACATTATTTTCCAGAAGTAACTCCTCCAAGCCCTGTGTCTGGGCTTCTTCAAGACCCACAATGGCCTGTGATGCCATGGATCCTTCATCTGAATCCAGAACCCGGAACCCATTTGTGAGGTCACTTTGGAACCCAGGTTGGTGTTTCAGTTGGCAGCATCAACTGATCACCCGGCAGATGGCTTTGCACCGGTGGGCCAGATTTTGACCCTTGGGGACCCCAAGGACGGGGGGCACCTTGAAAAACAAGGAGAAAACCCAAGCCCACCAGTGCAAAATACAAAGAGGAAAGCACAAACAGTCAGTCTGCAGCCGGCGGCAGGAAAAAGGATAGGAAAAACATAGGAAGGGATTCATGGCTGGGAAACTGGTAAGGACATTTCTTTGTTGGTCACTGTGGACCTTCGGGTCATTTCCGACAAGCAAAACTACCTTTGGGTTTTCTTGGTGTGTTTCTTCAGAGGGGGTTTGTCATTGCCATCCTCTGAGGCTGAGAGAGTGAGACTTGCCCAGGATCGCCCAGTGGGTTTCCATGGCCAAGCAGTGGGTTTCCAATGCCCACAAACCACTACAGGGGAAGTAGTGGGATTCATGTGGCAGTAAGCATGCATAACTTTACCCAAGTAGGAAAAGCATTGCGCTGTAATAAGAAGCTTCTTCAGAGGTTTTTTTTTTTGCCATCGCCATCCGTTGAGGCTGAGAGAGTGTGACTTGCTTAAGGTCACCCAGTGGGTTTCATGGGCAAGCGGGGACTCCAGGGTTGTAGTCACAGCGCGCAAACCACTACCCTGGCTCTCATACAAATATTTCTTCATACAAATATATATCCCCCCCCCCATAAAATAAAAAGGATATAGACCAGTTAGGGATGGTTAAGAGAAGGACATCCGGGATAATGAATAAGATCTAGGAGGAAAGGAGCTGGGCATGTTCATTTTGATGGAGGGAAGGGATGGTGGCCCTCTTGAAATATCTCAAGGGCTGCCACAAGGATCAAGGGATGGATCTATTCCCTGCTGCCCCAGAGGTTAGGACCAGGTCTAATGGTTTTAAGTTACAGAAAGGTAGATTTTGACTGAACATTAGAAGGAACCTGTTAGCAAAAGCAATTCGGCAACGGAAGCAATGTCCCCAAAAGGTGGTGGGGCCTCCTTCTCTGGAGATCAACCAAGAGAAGCTGGGTGTCTCCTTGCTGGGGATGCTCATGCTGCACTGATAAGGGTTGGACTGCATGGCCTCTGGGGGACTCTTTCCAACTCTAGGATTCTGCAATTCCATTATACAGTAAGCCCTCCATAGATTGTTTTTGAGGGTTTTTTGGACTACGTGGTCATGTTCTAGAAGAGTTTATTCCTGACGTTTCGCCAGCAGCTGTGGCTGGCATCGTCAGATGCTGGAGAAATGTCAGGAATAAACTCTTCTAGAACATGGCCCCATAGCCCAAAAAAACCACAAAAAACTATGGATGCCAGCTGTGAAAGCCTTCAACTTCACCTCCATATATTCTTTATCCAAGTATCTACTATACAGTAGACCCTCCACAGATTCTTTATCCATGGATTCAACTGTCCATGCCTTGAAAAATTTCAAGCAAACCCTGATTTTGCCATTTTATATTAGGGATGCCGTTTTATCATGCCATTATATTTAATGGGACTTGAGCATCCACAGATTTTGATATCCACGGGGCAGTTCTGGAACCTAACCCCAGCAGATACCAAGGGCCCCCAGTGTATTTATTTCCCTTTTTGGAAGGTTTTTTCTTTTAAAATAGGCTGGATTGGCATGTCCTGGGAGTGCTTTAGTGCGGTGTTTTCCAACTCACTGGAAAAGACAGCAATGTCTTGCAAAACAGAAGGCTGCAGGACAAGAAGACAGCATTACAGATAGATTAAACAAAGAAAGTCACAGGCCTGAGTTTACAAGACCTGAGAGGGCCCTTGGGCTCCCTTCCAAGGAATCCTAGACAGCATCTGCACTGCAGAAATAATAGA
>NW_024804381.1:0-5469 GCF_019175285.1 Sceloporus undulatus
CCTTCTCTGTCAAAGAGTGCTGGTGCCTCACAAAACTACAAATCCCAGGATTCCATAGGATGGATCCATGGCAGTTAAAGCAGTGTCCAACTGCATAGTTTCTACAGTGCAGTTGTACCTTCAGTCTGCTTAGTTATTGCAGCAATGCTAAATGATTGCAAATGGTTCCAAAAACAATCACTTCCAATTACCTAATGAATGGAGCTTGAACAAAGCCTTCCTAACCATAGGTTCTCTTTTGTATGGTACTTTTGCAAGACCTAATGTGGAACGAGAGTTGCAACAATTATTCAGTACACACATAAACATACCGGTGAACCACATCCTCCCAAAATTCATGCTAATTTATGGAATAATATATTACACTCATAATTTCTATCCTGTTATTTTTGTCAGTTGTATTCACATACTACTTTCTTCTGATATTTTCACTCTGTCCAACAAACTGATGTTTGTTGATTGTTAAATAGAATAATTTGTTGTTGTTAAAAAAAAGAGTTGCAAAAAGGGTTGCAGATTTTATGCATATGCAATGGATGTTGGAGAGGGGAAAATAAGAGATTCTTTTAAAATCTTTGATCGTGTAACATACTTATCGTAGATTATGCAGCAATGTTATTTTAGAATATATTATATGAATAATTCACAAATTGTTAAGCAGCAAATGTGTGTATAGTCTTTTTCACTACATGTAGGCACATGGGAGAAACAAGTTGAAGCCTGGTTCCTGGCACATCTGCCCATCTATATTACAGTACAGTTTTATGTCTGCTTTAAAAACATTACACATGGACACAAAGTATAAAGTATAAATTGCTCCTAAATATACTGCATCTAATAAAATTCAATATATTAGCTTTGAAAAAATTACAAACTTGTATTTCTGACATGCCTAAATTTCATATTTGAGTTCATAGAGGAACTACTTGGGTTATGGCTTTTTAAAATCTCAAAATTACATCAAGTTTTCAATAAATGAATAATTCCACCAGAAAATCAAATGACATCAAATATTCTACTCCTTTTTTAAAAAAGCATCAATTGTATTGGCTTCCACAACTTTTCTAGGAATATAGAAAAAATGACTTATCTGTGCCCTTTTTTCAGCTTGCATAATAGGAAACGCTTGACATACAGTATATCTCCTCCTATAAATCACCATAAATGTTGTTGTGCTTAATATTTCTGAATAGGTTTTAACTGCTTCTCGCTGATATCCTGTGCAAGATGCTTGTTAACAAAATGGCATCACAAAAACAAATGGAACATCATGCCAAAGTGTTAAAATATGAGAAGAGCTGATGCCTTGGTGAATAGGGCCCTAAATGTTTTAGTAACACTTAAATACCCACTAATTTAAACACAAGTTAAATTGGCAATCAGAACACCCCCGACTGTTTTGAGCTGTCATCCTCTTTATGTAAAAGAGCTTCAAGGCTTAGTATTAGCCCTGCTAAGCAATGACACAAGGATGAAACCAATGGTGCATGCTCATTGCTTATTTTCTGAATATGGTATGAGTCAATGCAATCAAGCTTTAATCATTATTTTGGTTTAAAAGTATGCTTTACTGACTATTTCCCTGAAAACAAGCACTGGAGGAGACAGCAGTCCCCAAAGCTACCCCCCAACTTTGATTTGATTTGCACCTTCCAGCTCAACCTAGTCCATTGCCAAATTTTAATTAGTTGATCTTCAGTTATCTGTTCTGGGAGTTTTCTTTAAAAAAAAAATCTGACATGTTCTCTGGCTTACTAAGCAGGACGGTGATTCAAAGGTCAGAGGACTGGAAGAAAATATGTTTCATGGAGGGAAAGCTCTTGATACTATTATCGGGGGAAGTCTTAAGGCAATTATGGGTACGAGGGATTGGGCTCCACATGCATGCTTGTATGTTTAGTTCTCCAGGATTTTAAACAATCTCCTCTTGCTAGTCATTCCTAAAACCTCCAGACTGATGGGTCTTTAACTAAACCATAGAATCTCCTAAACTCCAGAGATACAAAGACTTCAAGCACAGAGCTGTAGTTCAAAATGTAATTTTCCGATGTTCTGTTTGAGATGATGTCCTTGTTCCTTGCCAGCCAACACTTGTTCAGCCCACCTCCAGACCGTGGTCCCGATCCTGCTAACTCCTGAGATTTGTGGTTTTGTGAGATATGTAGTCTCTGCCAAAGAGCTCTGGTGCCACAACACACTACAAATCCCAAGGTCCCATAGGAAGGAACCATGACAGTTAAAGCAGTGTCAAACTTCATTCATTCTTGCAGTGTGGCCGCAGCCACAAATAAATGACAATCTCCTCAAACATCAGGGCAATCAAGGAATCTATTTTCTTTTGTATTGCTATATTTAATAAATTTGGGGTTTTCTAACAGAATTACACGTGTTTACGCTTTTGCTACCTGTGTTGGAAGGAAAGGTGGGTGGAAATAATCACAGTATAGATCTTAACATACTTTTGCCTTGATTGTGTAAAAAAAAGTTTTCCATGCTGCTCTGTTGTAATGCTGTACATGCTTGTTATAAAGCACAATTTATATCTGATCACTATTTTAGTCAAAAACTTTTGTTTTTACTCTTCTTTTCTTATAGTAGACAAAATGAGTTTCCTCCATAATCGTCAGTTATTAAGAGGATTGCTCTCATCCCAACATCCAGTTTGGCAGAGCAATATAACACTCCCTAACATAATCCAGTTGCAAAGCTTCCCTCCCCCCTTACACACCTTTTCCCATAAGCTATTTTAGAAGAGGTAGTCCAGGTGTGTATATACATTTAAAATACAATTAAAATATATTTAATACCTAGCAGCAATGCACACAAAAATGGCTCACTTGCAGCTGCAACAAATTCTAGGTTTATGTTTACACATCTCCACCCTCTCAAGTTAACAATTACCTCAGCAGTTATCTTATAATTACCAAGCTTAATGTTGTTTATATTGTTTAAAACCATCCATGAATGACTGGATTTTTCAACTTCTAATCCTGCATGCAGAACAACAAATATTGTTATTTCCCCTCAAATATTCTTGGTAATAATACAATGTTTATGGATACACACACAGAGAGAAGCCAAAACCAAGGATCTGTCTTGTAGTAACAGCTCATTCTTTGAATTATATGATATGCACTTAGGGGCTGTGCACGACGGCCATAAAGGCTGCTCTGGGGGCAGAGTCGAGGCATGGCATCCACATGACACCCCCCCCCCCCCCCCATCCCCCAGGCAGTGTGATACCACACACCACTCCACATGAAGCATGGCATCATGACATTCCTCGGGTGCTGTGTCCACATGATGCAGCACCAAAGGAGTGCCTTAAAGCTGTAGCGCCATGGCTATTGCACCCTGAAAAGGCCAGATCTGAGCCACTTTGTGCAGTTGCCGTGACCCCGATCGAACACAGTTGAAGGCGGTTGCAGGCTGTCCCTTAGGGGTGGTCTGCACAGACCCTCGGGTATTTAGTATGCATGCATTGTTATTTAAGAAATGAAATTTCAGAAATACAGTGGGCCCTTGGTATCTGTTGGGGTATGGTTTCATGTATCAAAATCTGTGGATGCTCAAGTCCCATTAAATACAGAAGCAAAGTAAAAATGGTGTTCCTTATATCAAATGGCAAAATCAAAGTTTGCTTATTGGAATTTATATACAGTAGAGTCTTGATTATCCATCCTTCAGTCATCCGACATTCTGGATTATGCAGTCTTGGCTGCTTGGGGGGGCGTGGCTGTAGGCATTTTCGCACCCCGACATGCTCCCAAACAAAAAAATGTTGTTACTATAACGTTACTGCAACGTTACTTTTACTGTTACTGCAATAAAACATCAATAGTTTTGCAATTCACAGTGATTTCCAGGCTTTTCTTGGACCCTCCAGATTATCAGACATTTTCGGCTAGCCGACTATCATCCTGCCCGTTTATTATTATTATTATTATTATTATTATTATTATTATTATATTTAATTATTTCTATCCCGCTCTTTTCCCAGGACTGGGACTCAGAGCAGCTTCACAGCACTAAAAACAGTACAATTAAAAACATAAAAAAATAATTAAATTAAAATAATAATAATAATGATAAGTACATTAAAAAGGAATTAAATTATTACAATATTAAAACAGATAGTTATTAAAAGAATAAAACATATTTTAAAAACAAAAAACTATAAATAAGAGGAAGATAAACTGTAACAAATTTTACAGCATCCCAGCCTGTCCTTAAAGCAATTCCTTCAACGCCTGTGTGGACAGGTAGGTCTTCACCTGCCGGCAGAAGGCCATCAAGGAGGGAGCCATTCTGATCTCCATGGGCAGGGAGTTCCAGAGTCTAGGGGCAGCCACTGAGAAGGCCCTCCCTCATGTCCCCACCAACCATGTTTGTGACGGAGAGAAGAGCTTCTCCAGAGGATCTCAGAATCCAGGCCGGTTCATACCAGGAGAAACGGTCTGTCAAATAGTGTGGACCTGAGCCATGTAGGACTTTATAGGTAATAACTAGCACCTTGAAATGTGCCCAGAAACAAAATGGCAGCCAATGGAACTGTTTCAACAGGGGCGTTGTATAATCTCTGTAATCTGCCCCTGTTAACAGCCTGGCAGCAGCTCTTTTAAACTAGCTGAATTTTCCGAACACTTTTCAAAGGCAGGCCCATGTACAGCCCATTACAGTAGTCCAAACGTGATGTAACCAAGGCATGTACCACCGTGGCCAGATCTGGTTTCTCAAGGAATGGACGCAGCTGGCGCACAAGTTTTAAATGTGCGAAAGCACTCCTGGTCACAGCAAAAACCCGGGCCTCTGCGTTCAAAGCTGAGTCCAAGAGTACCCCCATACTGCGAACCTGTGTCTTCAGGGTAAGTGTGACCCCATCTAATGCAGGCTGGATCCCTTTTCCCTGATCTGCCTTCCGACTGACCAGGAGCACCTCTGTCTTGTCTGGATTAAGTTTCAGCTTGTTTGCCCTCATCCAGTTCATTACTGAAGACAGACACTGGTTTATGTTGGATAATCAAGACTCTACTGTATATATTTGAATATTTTTGAACTGTGTATGGTTGAATCTGATTCCCAAGCCCAATCCCCTCCAATAGGGAAGCGTTCTCAGGGAATTTGTGATTGTTATCTGGCTGTCTGACAATAGTTGATGTGATGTGATTTGTTTGATATTTGATGTTTTTAATCTGTTTTTTCCTTTCTAGATGGTAATTTTATCTATTCCTCTTTTAATTGTTATTATCTTAGAATGTACGCCTTGGGCAGGCTTTTATCTACTCCTAATTTTACCAACTTTGTACAGCGCTGTGTATAATTACAGCGCTATAGAAATAAAGTTTAATAATAATAATAATAATAATAACAACAATACACAACTCCTCAAAGCGTTCAAGAAGGATACCATGTCAATGGTATCGAAAGCCGCTGAGAGGTCCAACAATACGAACAGGGTCACACTTCCCC
>NW_024804382.1:0-578 GCF_019175285.1 Sceloporus undulatus
ATCATGCCATGTGCTCTGACTCAATACTCAATGGCAGTCTCACAGGAAATGATGTCACTTTTCAATCAAAGTATTTTTGCACATATTTAATGGAATATTTTTCAACTGCGTGACTATCTGCTTCCACTGATTTCCTCATGGAAGTTCCCCTACAATCTCTTCTTTGCTAGCTCCTATGAGTAAGGATACAATCGTTATATGGATTTGGGGGCATCCAGAACAGGGTCATGCTCGGGTCACTCACACCAACTTTATTAATTTAACCTGAAATAGGTAGGGGTGAACGTAGGGCTAAATCTTGGGGTAACACCTTCCTCTCTTAACACTGAAATTCAGTCTTGTCTGTCATTGTCCTTGTTTACAGAAGAACTTCTCAGTCATGAGAGAGTCCAAACAGGAAAGAAGTCACATAAATGTCAGCACTGTGGAAAAAAATTTGCCTACAAGTCAGTCCTTGTCAAGCATCAGAGAGTCCACACAGGAGAGAAGCCATACAAATGCCAGCATTGTGGGAAATGTTTTTCTCGGAAATCAGACCGAGTGACACATCAGAGAATCCACACAGGAGAGAAGCCATA
>NW_024804382.1:678-5468 GCF_019175285.1 Sceloporus undulatus
CTTCAGAGAGTCCACACAGGAGAGAAGCCATACAAATGCCAGCATTGTGGGAAAGGTTTTTCTTCAAAGTCATACCTAGTGTTACATCGGAGAGTCCACACAGGAGAGAAGCCATACAAATGCCAGGATTGTGGGAAATGTTTTTCTTGGAAGTCACCCCTAGTGACACATCAGAGAGTCCACACAGGAGAGAAGCCACACAAATCCCAGTAATGAACTAATATTATTTTTGTGAATAAGAAATACAAAAAATATATTTCCAACCCAGTGGTGCTAAGAAAAGGCTCTTGTGATTTTGCTTGTAAGGTTTGTCTATCTATAGGTCTGTTTATGTTTTATGGTTGTATTTTGTTAAGTTTGGGTTTTTATTGCTAATATTATATGTAGATAATTACTTTGGTTTGTAAATTGTGGGTCGTGGTATAGGTTATGTAGTTGGGGGGCTGGGATTTGTTATATATGAGTTATGGGAATGATAGCTTTTGGAATTTGTGGGATGTTGGCTGAAGAAAGTTGGAGGTCAGTATTAAAAGAAAGGAATAGTTTGTGGGAATGGCAATGGGGGCTTTGTTACCTGTGGGGCATAGACTGTGGGAATTGGAGGTGGGGGCTATATTTGGAAGAGGGTGATATTTAAGGTTTGGGGGTTTTAATATATTGTTTGGATTGGATTGGGCAGTTCTGGCTTAAACACTGAATATTTATGTGTTCTCAATAAAGTTCTTTGCATCTATTTCAACACACTGGACTCTTTGATGCACAGAAGTTACGAATTTGCCCAAACTGAACCTTTCTTCTCTCTTCAGTCTTCATCTCCATTCCCAGCCATAAGAACAGCAGAGGCAAACACACACACACACACACAAACATACATACATACAGGATACACAGAGAGCTATATTTCTAAACTAGAGCTATCCTTTCCTTCCTTTCTTCTCCTGAGTCCAGCTCTGCATCTTGGGCTTCATTGCTGTCTCCTCAAAGGAAGAAAGGATGGAAGGAAGGGGAGGCCGCTGAACCCCCGGCGCATACTTTCCCGCAAAGGCCGCCAGTGGAATAAGCAGCAGCAGCATCTAGGCCCTGGCAATCCCTGCGCATGCTGAGGAGGGGCCTTTGGGGCCATATGCGCATGCACAGTCTCAGCCCCTGAAGCCATTGCTGCCCTCACAGTCTGTTCTGTGGAGGGAGGGAAGTGGGGAGAGCCCTTGTTCATCTGGAGGGCCCTTGAGGGGGTTATAAGAAGGAAGGAAGCCCCTCTTCTCCTCCAAAGAAAGGCAAGGGGCCTGTCAGGCCTCCTCTCCCTCTTTCCTTCCCTGCCTCCTCCTTGGGGGATTCCTTTGGGCCCAGGTACTTGGGGGGTTATTATGAGAAAGGAAGGCAGGGGGACCATTGGAGAGAGGCATGGCCATGGAGAGGTGGAGGCTCCAAAGGTAAAAATGTCTTTGAGGAGCCCCCTCCCTCCTGGAAATTGGGGCAGAGGAGAGAGAGAGACTCTCACTTCTGATGCCTGATTTGGGGAACAGTTTTGTGCCAAATAGAAAGCATCACACAGGACAGGATTCAATAGCATTGGAAACAACACTTTTGGGGGGGAGGGAGAAGTTTTCTCTGGAGTCCTAGGGGAGGGGGCTCTGGGGGGCAGAGAAGAGCCCAAATCTAGGCCAAAGCCAAGAGGAGGGAGAGAGACCTCAAAGCTCTGGCAATCCCCTGGCAACCTGGGAACTAGGCTTAGAGTCCCACAGGATCCGGATTGGGCACCCCCCTCACATACTTACTTTTTCCTTCACAACAACCCTGAAGAGGAGGACCAACAGAGAGACCCACAGCCCCAGAAACATCCCTCTTCCCCCCCCCCCCCCAGTTCTGGGAGTATGCTGAAAGAGCCTTGAACCCCCTTGAAGGGATGTTGTTGTTGTTGTTGTTGTTATTGTTATTATTATTATTTCTTTATATTCCACCTTTTCTCAAAGGATTCAAAGTGGATTATAGTAATAAAATAACATACAATTTAAGAAATACAGTTAAAATTTCAAAAACCCCTGCCCCTCCCAATTATAAGAACATTAATCAACCATTAAAAAGCTATTAAACAGCAAGAAAATGTAAAACATCCAAAACACAATACAGTAAAAAAGTTTTTTTCAGGCAAGAAATGGGTCATTTTCTGAAGGTGAGAGGGGAGGGCAGGAATGATACATCAATAACAATTTCCATAACAGTAACAATGGTTAGGGTAAGGAGGAGGGAGAGGCATGTCAATAGATCTAGTCTAGTCTGGAAAGGGCTGCCGAAGAGAGCCATCTTAATAGCCTTCCTAAAGGCTTCCAAGGTGGAAATAGTCTCTCATCCGGAGGTCGTTCCAGAGCCTGGAAGCTGCTGAAGAGAAGGACCTCTGGGTCACTGCTGAAAGTCTGGTCTTCTTGAGTTGGCGCAGGTTCTTCCCAGAGGACCTGAGTCTGTGGTGGATTGTATGGGAGGAGGTGCTCCCGCAAGTAGTCAGGACCCAAGCCATGTAGGGCTTTAAAGGTCACAACCAACACCTTGTATCTTGCCCAGACACTAATGGGCAGCCAGTGGAGGGATTTAAGAACCAGTGGAATGTGTGCAGTTCTAGAAGTGCCCATAACCAACCTGGCTGCCATATTCTGTACCAACTGAAGTCTCCGAACTTGGCACGAGGGTAGCCCCATGTAGAGTGCGTTACAGAACTCGAGCCAAGAGGTGACCAGCTTAATGCCAAATTTATTTAATACCAGCTACAGACTCCACCACATGCACAAAACAGGCAAGGGTAGAGACCTTTTATATAATGAGTAGCCAGGTTACAAGCTAAACAATGTAGAGTGTGTTACAGAAATCAAGCCAAGAGGTGACCAACGCATGTACTACTGTTTCAAGGTCTTGTTGCTCAAGGAAGCGGCACAGTTGGCGTATCAGCCGAAGCTGACAACAAGTGCTCCTGACTTTTGCATCCACCTGAACCGTCAGATGAAGTGATGAATTCAGGAGCACTCCCAAACTGCGGACAGAGTCTTTCAGGGGAAGTGTGAACCCATCCAGAACTGGCTGACATAACTCCATTCCGGAATTTGGGGTCCCCATTACAAGTTCCTCTGTTTTACCTGGATTCAATTTGGGTTTGTTTTCCCTCATCCATTCCATTACCGTATTAAGACAGGCATTCAGAGGAGAGACACCATCCTTAGTCACTGAATCAGTCAGAGACAGACAGGTTGCATAACTGTAATGGTATTTCATTTCAAATAAATAAATGCATGAATAAAGGGATTAATGACATATTGCGACCTCAGGCTGATGCTCCTTGTGTGCCACCTTGCCTGCAGAAATGAGATGGGACCATTGTGACTTTAGGCTAATGCTGCTTACCTGAAGGTTTGAGATGTGACCATTGCAACCTGAGGCTGATTCTCGTTGCCTGAAACATTGAGACTGGCCCATTGTGACTTCAGTCTGATGTTCCTTGGATGAAGGATTGAGATGGTACTGTTGTGACTTCGAGGTGGTGCTCTTTACCTGAAGGATTGAGACTGGCCCTTGCAACCTCATGCTGATGCTCCTTGCCTCAAAGATTGAGACGGGAGAATTGTGACTTCAGACTGGTGCTGTATACCTGAAGGATTGGGACTGGCCCATTGCATGTCAGAAACAGTGTATAAGGGTTCTGTCATAAAGAGTAAAAATATTAGGGTTTGGTTATTAGAGTTATAGTTGTAATTCATAGTAGGTAGTGTAGAGTGATGGGTTATAGAAAGCATGTATTGGGAAATGTTAGAAAGACAGATGGAGTGGCTTTTAGATGAAGGAGGGCGTTTGGAGAGGGGCTGAGGTTGCAGCTGGAGATGGTTATCAAGGAGGAGTGAAGCTGGCTTGGGAAACCGCTCTTCAAGGTGAGGCTGTCTGGGAGAAGGGAAGGGGAAGTATACATGCCCTTGGTATCTATGCAACCTCCGCTTGTGTTGCTTTAGTTTGGGAATTGGGGGCTGGCTTAGGGAGGGATTGAGCAAGTTCCTATGGACTGCAGACTTTGCAAAAAGGTGTTAATGGATGTTTCTGCCTGGATTCATCAATAAAGTTTCTTTTGTTTGAAATGAGTTTGATTTGTTGAGCACAGGACTGACTCTAGATCTCACTTTGCAACTTCAGGCTGATGCCCCTTACCTGAGAGATAGAGACTGTCCCATTGTGACCTCAGTCTGCTGCTCCTTACCTGAAGGATTGAGACTGGACTATTGTGATCCCACCCTGAGGTTCCTTGCCTGAAAGACTGAGATGGCACTTTTATGACTTCAGGCTCTTGCTCTTTACCTGAAGGATTGAGACTGGCCCACTGTGACTTCAGTCTGATGCTTTTTCCTGAAAGATTGGGAATGGCTCATTGTGATCTCAGGCTGATTCTTGTTGCCTGAGAGATTGAGATGGGCTCATTGTGACTTAAGACTGGTCCTCCTTACCTGAATGAATGAGACTGGCCCATTTCAATCTCAGACTGATGCTTCTTATCTGAAGGACTGACACTAACTCATTGTGACTTTGGGCTGATGTTTCTTCTCTGAAGGATTAAGATGGGCTTATTGACTTCAGACAGGTGTTCCTTACCCGAAGGATTGAGCCTGGCCCATAGTGACCTCAGGGTTATGAAGCTTGCCTGAAGGATTGAGTCTCCCTCAAGGCAGATGTTCCTTACCTGAAGCATTGAGACTGTCCCATTGTGATCTCAGCCTGAGGCACCTTTCCTGAAAGATTTTGACGGGACTATTATGAGTTCAGAC
>NW_024804383.1:0-5467 GCF_019175285.1 Sceloporus undulatus
AGCATATACTTCTATCTATTCAATTTACAAACAAAATTAGAAGATAAGTTTTCTTTCTTCATGTACAACATAAGAGGATCCCAAACTTTTTTTGTTTTGTTCCAATCCAGACTTTTCATAAGGCAGGTAAGTTTGTCCATTTCCATGTAGTCAAAGAGTTTCATACACCAATCCTCCCATGTCAATTGCTGTATATCTTTCCAATGAGTAGCAAACAAGATCCTGGCTGCTGAAATCATATAAAATAGTAGTATTCCATAATTTCTTTCCAAATTCGCATTCAAAATCATATTTAACACATACATTTTAGGATCTAAAGGAAACTTTTCATTCAAAATCAATTGAACTCTGTGATGTATCATGTTCCAATATTTTTTGGCATAGCTACAAAACCACCACATGTGAATAAATGAACCGCGAGTGTCATTACACTTCCAACAGGCCAGGTTTTTGCTCTTATCTATCTTAGCTAGCTTAAAAGGTGTTATATGCCACCTATTTTGCATTTTATGGTAATTCTCTCTAATTGCAATGGACGCTGTATATTTTAATCTTACATTCCAGTTTTTCTCCCACTGTTCAAGCGGGATATTCTCTCCGAAGTCCTGCGCCCATTTTATCATTGTTGGCTTAATTAAATCTTCATGCATATCTATATTCAACAAAAATTTATATAATCTGGAGATTCTCCCTTTCGGTTTGCCAAAAATGATTTTATCAAAATCTGAGATAGCTAAGTTAATTCCGACCGTTCTATTATCCAAATTAAATCTCTCCTTCAGTTGTCTATATAGAAACCAGTTAACGGAAAAACACTCTTTTTGTAGAACATCCATAGGTTTCATATCAAGCTGATTAGTAATAGGGCCCTTGCACAAGATGTCTTTATATGTGAACCATCTTTCACTAGAAATTGCATCGTTCCTATGGAAGGCTTCATTTACTGAGACCCAAGAGGGAAGTTTCGGATAAATTATATTTTTGACCTTTGTCCAAACCGTATACAGGGATTTCCTTATATAATGTGCCAAAAAGGCACTGTTAACTGCAATCTTATCATAAAATAAATATGCATGTATACCATATATATTATCCACCATTTCTACATTCAGTAAAGTTTTTTCGTCCAGCTTAAACCATGGCATCATCCAATCCAGACAGCAGGCGTAAAAATATAGCTTCAAATTTGGTAGTCCGAGTCCACCATGTTTAGTCTCATCCTGCATAATACGAAAACGAACCCTCGGTTTCTTCCCCCACCCACCCCCCGCCATAGGAATTTGCTTATATTACTATTCCATAATTTAAAAGGGACATCATTAGTCAATATTGGAATTGTTTGAAATAAAAAATTCATCTTCGGCAAGACCATCATTTTTATAACAGCGATTTTTCCCAACCAAGATAGCCCAATTTTATCCCACCGTTGTAAGTCCGATTTGATTTTTTGCCAGGTTTTATAATAATTGTTATTAAAAAGTTCTGTATTTTTGGTGGAGAGCCATATCCCAAGATATTTGACCTTTTCTACAATTTTGAACCTAGAGATTTCCTGCAGATTTTCATTGTCTGGCTTAGAAAGATTCATTGTCAACCAGGCAGTTTTGTCCTTATTTACCACCAGCCCTGAAACATTGCCAAAAGAAGCTAAACATCAGTTAATTTCTTTAAAGTCTTCAATGGGGTTAGAGAGGGAAACGACCAGGTCGTCCGCGTATGCCCTTAATTTCAGCTCTTCCCCCTTGAACTCAATACCCCTGATATGCATATTTTGTCTTATTATATCGTTTAACATTTCCAAAAACAAAATAAATAAGAGCGGGGAAAGCGGGCACCCTTGTCTAGAGCCTTTATGAATATGGATAATTCTAGTACCCTGTCCGTTGATAATCAACGAAGCTGTTTGTTTGAAATAAATCTGGTCCAGCCAAGCAGCAAATCTATTACCCATACCAACCCTTCGACAGACTTCTTTTAAAAATTTCCAGTTTAACCAATCAAAGTCCTCCTCGAAATCAATGAACAATAAGGCTAGTTGCTTATCACAGCGTTTTTCGTGATGCTCAATCAGATTTAACATAAATCTAACATTATTCTTTAAATGCCTTCCTGGCAAAAAGCCGGACTGATCAGGTTTGATATAGACTTTTAACACCGTCTTTAATGTTGATGCAAGAATAGCCGTAAATAATTTATAATCTGCATTAAGTAAGGCTATGGGGCGAAAATTTTTGGGCTCCAAAAGTATCATCATTTGTTTTGGGTATTAATACTGTATTAGAGTTTTTCCAAGAATTTGGCATTTGCCCGTTCTCAATTTGATTCAACAGCTTAACCAAGGGTCCCGTTAATTCCTCTGCAAAATCCTTATAATATTCAGCAGGAAATCCATCCGGACCTGCAGCTTTCCCGGACTTCGATTCTTGTATTGCTTTAGAGACCTCGTATGTAGTAAAGTCTTGATTTATTAAATTCATTTGTGAAGTATTAATCGAGCGGATGTTGCATTGATCTAAATACTTGTTTATAGCTTCAATTGAGATTTCATCCGCTTTAAATAGATTTGTGTAAAATTTAATGAAAGCAATTTCAATTTCTTTCTGTTTATAGTGAACTATGTCATTGTATTTTAATTTCATAATTAAAATACCTCTTGTCTTAATTTGTATGCCAGAAACTTTCCCGGTTTATTTGCTGAATAGAAAAACTTCTGCTTGGCAAACCTGTTTCCTATTCACCTGGTCAGTTAAAAGCAAAGAAATTTGCTTTTGAATTATTTTCAAGTCTTGTAGGATTTTTAAATTACCGCTGTCTCTTAGTAGTTCTCTGTCTTTAAGTCTCAGTTGATTTTGTAATTCAGCTAAATTTTGATTTTTGCTCTTTTTCAATTGCGCCCCTTTTTAAATAAAAAAAACCACGGATTACCACCTTAGAAGCGTCCCAAATGTTGCTTAAAGAAGCTTCGCTATTTAAATTTTCTCGGAAGTAATTTTTTAACACTTCTTTCGCTTCTGACCTTATCTTATCCTTATTCAACAATGTATCATTTAACCTCCAATTATAATTACGTGTACCTATTTTCATTGTCATTGTCACAGGTTTATGATCAGAGGTAAAATTGGGCAACATATCAATATCAATCACATTAGCACAGAGACTAGATGAAATCAAAAACATATCAAGTCTATCCCATGATCTTTGGGCAGGCGAGTAGAAAGAGAATTCTTTAGTGTTAGGATTTTTTAGGTGCCAAATATCAGTTAAGGAACAGAATTCTATTAAATCAAAAAAACTTTTAGGCAATCTACCCTGTTTTGGCTTGATTTTCTTAATCTCAGATGTTCTATCAATCATAGGTGTCCATACCCCGTTCCAATCCCCCATAAGCCATGCTAAATCAAAAGAGATGTTTTTAAGTTTAAACGGGAGTTTCCGAAAGAAACCATCCTTATTTTCAGTAGGTGCATAGACACCTAAAATTAACACTTTTTGGTCCATGATATTAGCAATAATACCGATATAATGCCCATTATTATCATTCAAGACTTCTACTGCGTCGTATTTGTTATTAAGATATAAAACAACCCTTTTTTCCCGTTTTTCATTAGCTGAAACATAGTGTTGCCCAAACTTAAAATTCTTTAAATATTGAACATCTTTCTTCCGAACATGGGTTTCTTGTAAATATAATACATCGCACTTTAAGCTAGCTAAATAATGAAAGACTCTATTTCTCTTAGCATTGCGGTTTATACCTTTTACATTCCATGATATTGCCTTAATTCTCCAGTCCATGAGGTGAGACAGAGGCAGGGAAAGAGTCCATTGTTAATAAATCCGAATTGGTGCTTGCCAAAAGAAGATCTGAAGTAGTTGGAGTCATTGGCTTATCCAAATTGATGACTTCATTCTGTCTTTCCTGCATGGTTAGATCATCATCACTAACATCTATGTCAGAAGATGGCTCATTTTTTTCCTCTGTCGCTTTTCTAGAGGGGGATGTGGTATTACATCTTGACACTGTGTTGTCTTTGCTATCAGTTTCTGGGCCAGGTTTTCGCCTTGGAAATCTAAGGTTGTATTCTGTCAAAGGCTTCAAGTTCTTTGTCGTGGTTGAAGAATTCTCCGCATCTTGGGTAGAGTTCTTTTTTGGATTTTTAAAAAGGGATTGCATTATAATTCTGGCATCCTCGATATTCCTTATGTCATGTCTTTTTTTTCTAAACCAAAAAACAAGACCTTCTGGAAATAACCAGCGGTATGAAATACTCATTTTTCTAAGGTGTGTGGTAAAAAAAAATAGTCTTTTCTCAACCTCAGAACTTTTGAAGGGATATCTTTAAAGACTTGGAGGGTTTGTCCATCTATGGTTAAAGCTGCCTCGTTACATTTTTTCAAGAGCAAATCTCTAGAGTATTTTCTCAGAAAAATTATAATTACATCTCTAGGGACACTCCTCTGTTTAGCAACCGCCGAGTTCAGTCTAAAGATATGGTCTATCCCGAAGGAAAAGAATTGCACATCACAATGTAGAAATTCTGCCAAGCTCGGGGCCAGTGAATCCATTAAGTCCTCATTTTCAACCTCTTTTAGTCCTCTGATTTTAAGTGATTTTTCTCTGGCCGTGCATTCTCATTTTAAATGTTCTTCAATCTGGTACCTTTGAGTAGAGCTTATCTCTGATATTCTTTCCTCTTGGGATGTGTATTTTTGTTCAAGTACATCCAACTTAGATTTAATTCTAGATAGTTCCGCAACAGATTTGTCCATTGATTTCCTCATCTCCCTGAAGTCTGACCTAAGCTCAGGTCGGATATCAGATTTAAATGAGGTCATATCCTTTGATAGAGATATGACTTTTTCCCCCCAAGTCAGATATCATTTTTTTTAAATCATCCATCAGATTAAAATTAGAGGAGGTGCCGTCTCCTGGCTGCTGGGGACTTTCAAGAGATAGTCTTCTTATATTTAAGGAGACGGGTGGTTTTGCCGCTTGACTTTTCTTTTTACCGTCCATTTAAAGCTCTTCTATAAGAGCTATTTTTTCTCCAGGGTAGTCGCTACAAATTATAATCCAAAGGAGAGAGAAAGTATCTTTGCTGGAATAGAGTGAAGTGTTGCCATATAATTAAGACCTGTTGTTACTGTAATCTTAGCTTTCTTAGCTTTCTTGGCTTTCTTAGGAAGTGAAAACACGACCACCCACGAATTCAAACTAGAGCCGAGTCAAAAGGATACACAGCTGGTGCAATTCAATTTGAATAGGTCCAAGACTCAGCTGTGCGTTAGAAGCACTGGAGGCATTGGGGGGAAAAAAAGAAACCAAGAAAAAGATCTTATATTTAATTATATTTCCAACGTCCATGAATTCCAGGAAAGGATGCAGATGCCTTCTGTCTGTACAGCATAATTAACAAAGGAAAGAAGGAAGCCTCTTGAAAGGGTGAGCCTTAAGAGGTATTTCCCA
>NW_024804384.1:0-5464 GCF_019175285.1 Sceloporus undulatus
ATACTATGGCCTGTTCCAGACTGCCAAAATAAAGCTGCTTCAGGTCTCTTTGGAGGTATGCTATTTAAATGACGCATGGGTCCTAAGAGTCTGGAGGTCGTGCCAAAGCCACACTCCATTCCTAAGCACTGGAGGGCAGCTTTGGTGCAGCTTCCGGATTCTTCGGATGCATGCATCATTTAAACAGCAAACCTCCAAAGAGACCCGAAGCAGCTTTATTTTGGCAGTCTGGAACAGACCTCAGTTTTAGATTACTCATTTAAAGAGATTTTTTTTTCATGCAGATGTAGATTCGTGCAGAAGCAGAAAGAAATAAACTTATGAACACAGGCAAAAGTGACCCAAACTATAAATAGACGTATTCATCCTAGTATCTTAGTTGCTATACAGTATTTAGAACAAAGGATTCAATCAGTCAAGAGCTCTGTCGGTAATACCGATCCTGTTGCTATGTTAAATTTGTGACTGCCTTAATGTGCAAGAAAGAGGGCAAAGAAGAGAAAAACTGCTGTCATGACTCATGCGCAGCCGCTTACTCCATTGGCTTTCTGGAACAGGGAAAGAGCTCATCGCTATAGATTTGCCATCATGTGACGGTTGACTTTTATTGTTAGTTGCTTTATGAATCTATTAGCTTAAGAGGAAGGATACAAATCTTCACTCCACCAAATAAATGGTCTGGAGACAAGGCCTGTTCCAGACTGCCAAAATAAAGCTGCTTCGGGTCTCTTTGGAGGTGCGCTATTTAAATGATGCATGGGTCCTAAGGGTCCGGGGGTCACACCAAAGCCACACTCCATTCCTAAGCAGTGGAGGGCAGCTTTGGTGCAGCTTCTGGACTCTTAGGATGCATGCATCATTTAAACAGCATACCTCCAAAGAGACCCCAAGCAGCTTTATTTTGGCAGTCTGCAACAGGCCATAAACAGTTTTCGCAATCCACTCCGAACAGACCTGGTTGGTGAGATGCGTAGAGACTACTACCATTGTGCTGTGGGCACTCAATATATGCTGTGTTGAATTATTAATTCCCACAAGGAAGAAGGAAGAATTGAATCAATTTTCTCTCCACTGAGAGAAGTCTTTTAAAATTATGCAGTTTGTGGTCTTCTATGGGAAGAGAGTCCGTGACAGTGGGAAGCGGGATATTGGGAAAGTAGGGAGAATAGTAGCCAAACAACTACAGGTCATAGCCTTCCAGGATTGTTTCCTTGCCCTCGTGCACCAATTCGGCACATAACATCAGGAGGCAAGTTCATTTGAGGCGTGTATACTCATACAAACGCACATGCATCTGCACACTCACTCAAAGCTGAAAGAAGGAAAAGGGAGGAAAAGAGGACAGCGGGCATTTGGCATATCTAATGGTAATACTCGCCCGCAATGATCTCCTCGGAGTCAAAGTAAAGCAGCAACATGGAAAAAGGGAAAGGGGGGCTTGAACCACATCGGAACTGACAGAGTGCCTCATAGAATCATAGAGCTGGAAGAGACCGCAAGGGCCATCCAGTCCAACCCCATTCTGCCATGCAGGAAATCTAGATCAAAGCATCCTCGACAGATGGCCATCCAGCCTCTGCTTAAAGACCTCCAAGGAAGGAGATTCCACTACTTTCTGAGGAAGTGTGTTCCACTGTTGAACAGCCCTTACTCTTAGGAAGTTCCTCCTAATGTTGAAGTGGAATCTCTTTTCTTGCAGTTTGCATCTATTGTTCCAGGTCCTAGTCTCTGGAGCAGCAGAAAACAATCTTGCTCCCTCCTCAGTATGACATCCCTTCAAGTGTTTAAACAGGGCTATCATATCACCCCTTAACCTTCTCTTCTCCAGGCTAAACATCCCAAGCTCCCTAAAGCATTCCTCATAAGACATGGTTTCCATACCTTTCATCATTTTAGTTCCCCTCCTTTCGAAAGTCTCCAGTTTCTCCACATCCTTTTTAAATTGTGGTGCCCAGAACTGGACACAATATTCCAGGTGAGGCCTGACCAAAGCAGAATAGAGTGGCATTATTTCTTCCCTCGATCTAGACACTATACTTCTATTGATGCATCCTAAAATCACATTGGCCTTGTTAGCTGCCGCATCGTACTGTTGACTCATGTTCAAATTGTGGTCTACTTGGACTCCTAGATCCCTTTCACACGAAGTCATTACAGTAGTCCAAACGTGATGTAACCAAGGCACGTACCACCGTGGCCAAATCTGGCTTCCCAAGGAACAGGCACAGCTGGAGCACAAGTTTTAAATGAGCGAAAGCACTCCTGGTCACAGCAGAGACATCTGTTGGGGATGCTTTGATTGTGATTTCCTGCATGGCAGAATGGGGTTGGACTGGATGGCCCTTGGGGTCTCTTCCAACTCTATGATTCTATGATTCTATGAGACCTGGGCCTCCAGGTTCAAAGCTGAGTCCAAGTGTACCCCCAAACTGCCAAAGAATATTGTCATATGCAAAAGAAGGTTGCCACTGCCGTGGGAACATTAATGCAAAAAAGTGTCACTAACCAGAAATAATTAGCATGTTCTCATCATATCTTTAAAAAGAGAGAGAAATAAAAACAAATGCCCCCCCCCACAAACAACACGAGGATGATTTATTTACCCTTAATTTTAACTGTGAATCTATTACAAATCCATTCTGTACAAATGGCAGGCACAGAAACATTTCATAACAACATCCCAACTAGACGTAGATTGATTGGAGTCCCTTTCTACAGGCCAGAATGTCAATGTTTTGCAAGCATTTGATAAAAGAAAACACAGTCAAAAGGATTATCAGCGCACTGTATTTCTATCAGCTGAATTACTTTAATGCTAGCAGCAGCGCATGTCACTAGCATTTAAACTGTTCACTAGAACGTATCTGAATAACTGCTGACTTTTATATTCCTGCATAGAATATTGTCTGCTGTTTCCTTTTTTCTCATTTCGGTACAGTTTTGCTGCTCTCATTCTGAGGCCTGATTTACAAAGAGTTTCCATGTGGACTGGAGAACCGAACCACCGTACCAGAACCAAACCACTGAACCATGCCAGCTCTTAGATAAAACATCTGCTGTTCTTGTATGACTTCAAGTCGTTTCTGATTCATGGCAATCCTAAAGTGAAGCTATCATAGGATTTTCTTGGCAAGGTTTGTTCAGAGACGTTTTGCCATTGCCTTTCCCTAAACTGAGAGCTTAGATGATCAAACAGAAGCTGTCATACTTTGGCCACATCATGAGAAGGGATGATTCATTGGGAAAGACGATAATAGTGTGTTACAAACCGCCCTAAAGCGGCCGGTCTTCCTCCGCCGCCATTAGCTGCGGCGGGAAGCCCCAGTGGCCAGACTGCGAGGCTTCCGGCCGCAGCTAAAAAGGAGCGCCGAAATGGCACTCCTTTTTGGCCTCCGGAAGTGGCAGCGCAAGGCGTGAGGCGCACACTCGCAGCATCACTTCTGTCGTGCCGTGTCTGGACGCACAGTGCCCACGACGTAAAGATGGCAGCGCCCATGTGGACGGGCGCTGCCATATAGTACGTGCTCCGCGCGTGTTAGGAACGGGGCTGGTTAGGAAGGGGCAACCCTTCCTAACCCTAGCACGCCCTTTCCTAACCCTAGTACACATAGAGTGCGTACTATATGGCGGTCTGTAACCCGCCAATGGTAGGAAAGGTGCAGGGAGGTAGAAAGAGAGGGAGGCCCCATGCTAGATGGATAGGCTCTGTTAAGGAGTTCATGGGTATGAATTTGCAAGACATAAGCAGAACAGTGGAGGATAGGGGTTCTTGGAGATGTTGTTAGGAAGGATCGAATTAGGGGGATTTTAATTAGCTCAAATTTAGCCGAGAGGTGGCCCTAACAATACCACGTGCCAGGATCAGGTTCCTATGTGTATACCAGAGGTCACCAGTACACCCCAAGACTCTGATACCAATTAGGTGCTACTAATCTAATAACATTTCTTAAAGCACAAGTAAAGCCACACAGCAAAAGGGGCACACCAACACATACACACACATTCAATGCTACAGCAAGGGAGGGGTGAGTTCGGGAGATAGGTTGAGGAGGAGAGGCACCAGTAGGATATACTACCTTAGAAGTCTTCTCTGGGAAGTCCTGATGCAGCTTGGATGGACAGTGGATCACGGCCGCAGGAGCGGAAAGAAGGCTGCGGACACTTAAGAGCTGGGTTCAAGTTGGTGACAGTGAGAGCTCAGTGTAGTTCAGTGATTTCAGCAGAGCTTAATGCTCAGAGAACCCAGGCTCGGAAAACTCAATGCTCAAAAGCCCAAGGAGGGTCTGAAAACCCAAGGTTTATATAGTGCTAAACGTATCCGAAGGCTATGGGACTTGCTAGACAAAGGCGCTGATTGCTTGGGCATTGTTAAGCCAAGAGCAAGCAATGGGTTGCACAATGCACTAGGTCAGGTCACCATTTGGAAGGGCAGCCGACTTGATTGCTGAGCCGTTAAGCTGATCACTAGCTGATTAAGTGAGAAGCCAAGTCTATTGTCTTTATTTGGGCTAGCAGAGGCAAATCTGGTTTGGTGACTCCCAAGACTTCCTATGGAATTTCCCAATTCTAGCTTTTTCTCTTGGTCAGGTGAGCTGCCTACATGGTCTCTCCGCTTTTAGGTTAATGGCGGGTCCTCTATGGGGTCATATCACAGACCGCATGTACACCAAATTTTATATAAATCCAAACTTGGTAACAATGTCTCATCAACAGGGTTGTCATGAGTCAAGATCAGGTCCAAAATAATTAACAACAACACACAACAACAACAACAGCAGCAAAGAGGTGTGAGAACTCTGGAAGACTAGGGGGCAGTGTTAACTCACCAGGAGACCTCAGAATGCTCCATCCACTTTTCAAGAATGTCATGGGGAACCTTGTCAAAAGCCTTACTGAAATCAAGATATACTACATCTACGGCATTCCCTTCATCTATCAATCTGGTAACTTTATCAAAGAAAGAGATTAGATTTGTCTGGCATGACTTCTTTCTCTGAAACCCATGTTGACTTTTTGTGATTATGGCATTGCTTTCTAGATGTTCACAGACTCTCTGTTTAATGATCTGCTCCAGAATCTTTCCTGGTATTGATGTCAGACTAACTGGATGATAATTGTTGGGACCAGGGACGTAGCCAGGATTTTAGGAAGGGGGGGTCCAGACTAAGTGCCACCATTATAATGTGGATTGGGTGCGGCGGTGCAGCAGCACACACCATTCATTTTTCTAATGGAAGGGGGGGGGTCCAGACCCCAAGAACCCCCCCCCCTTGGCTACGTCCCTGTAGGGACAACATTTGCCCTCCTCCAGTCGGCTGGGACTTCTCCTGTTCTCCAGGAGTTCTCAAAGATTATTGCCAATGGTTCCTATAATAAATGGAGGTCACTAGATTGTTTATTTCTGTTTTGGTTCCCAGGTTCATGAAGCTAGCTTTCTGCTCGAGGGCCATTTAAGGCTATGCCT
>NW_024804385.1:0-5463 GCF_019175285.1 Sceloporus undulatus
TATTTCCTGAATCCATTTCTGGAATTGTGCCCCAACCTCCAATTTTTCTAACATGACAAACAACATTGTCCAATTAATGTTGTCGAAGGCTTTCTCAAGATCCATGAATATCAAAGCTAATTCTTTTTCACTGTGTTTTTCATAATATTCAATAGAATTTAAAATAGTACGGATGTTGTCTTTTAAATGTCTCTTTGGTAGGAATCCAGCTTGGTCTTCATGGATCCATTCTGCAAGTATTTTTTTAAACCTTTCTGACAAGATTGTGGTGAAAAGCTTATAGTCCGTGTTCAGTAAGGATATCGGTCTATAGTTTTTGACATCTTTGGGATCTCTATTTTCTTTCAACAGAAGAGTGATGTTCGCTTGTTGCCAAGTCATGGGGTATTTTTGTTTTCCAATTGCATTCATTGTGGCCTTAAGTGGAAGTAATAGTTGATCTTCAAATTTTTGATAGTATTCAATGGGAAATCCGTCTGGTCCAGGAGACTTCCTTTTCTTCCCCTTTTTGATAGCTTCTGTAATTTCAACCGTTGTTATTGGACTGTTTAGTAAACTCCTTTGTTGAGATGTAAATACTTTCAGATTTGCTTTCTTTAAATATTCTATAACCTCATCTTTTGAGGTTATACTACCACTGTATAACAGAGTGTAAAAATCTTGGAATTCTTTTTTTATCTTTTTTGGGTCAGTAGTAATCACTTTTTCTTTTGTCATTATTTTTGATATTATGTTCCTTTCTCTTTGTTTTTTTAATCTGTATGAAAGCCACCGACCTGGCTTATTAGCTTGCTCAAAATGTGTTTGCTTCAAATATCTCAATTTATTTTGTAACTCCTCACTTTCTTCCAGATCTATTTGCTTTTTAAGAGTTTTGATTTCTTTAAGCGTGATCTTATCTGCTGGATTTTTGCTTAACTCTTTTTCTTTTTGATACAACATAGTATACAATAAATTTAATTTCTCTCTTTTCTTCCTTCTGGCGATGCAGTTTTGTTGAATGAAGAAGCCTCTCATATAAGCTTTGGAGGCTTCCCACACCGTTGTTACATCCATATCCTCTTTCATATTTTCCTCAAAAAATAATTTTAGAGCTTCTTTCCCTCTAATCGTTATCTCTTCTTTTTGGAATAATGTTAAATTGAGTCTCCAAGAGTAGTCCGCTTGTTGTGTTTTAATTTCAGTAACAATAGGGCTATGATCTGATATAATCCTGGGTTCATAATTCACCTTCACGACATCCTTACATACCAAACTAGTAGCAAACATCATATTGATTCTAGAGAGAGATTTGTGCCTCTCTGAAAAGTATGTATAATCTTTGGAGTTTTGATATTTATATCTCCAAATATCATGGAGTGCTTGTTCTTCAATCATATTTTCAAACGATTTGGGTAGTTTCCCTTGCGTCTTCTTAATCTTTTTCTGGGACTTCCTATCAATTTCTGGATCTACCACCCCGTTCCCGTCTCCCATGACGATAATCTTTTCATAGTTGAATTTACACATTTCCTTATTTAATTTGTTATAGAACTGTTCTTTTTTATCCAGTGGTGCATAAAGCCCTATGATCATATATTTTCCATTGGATGCAATTATTTCCAAGCCTATGTACCTTCCATCTGTATCTTCAAATAGCTTTTTCACAGTAAATTTATTATTTATATATATCACTACTCCATTTTTCTTTTTGGGATTTGCCGAGATGAATTCTTTACCCAGGCTTTTGTTTTCCAATAATCTAATGTCTTTCTCTCTGATATGCGTTTCTTGGAGACAAACCACATCTGCCTTTTGTTTTTTTAAATAATGAAATACCTTCCTACGTTTTTGTGGGGAGTTCATTCCCCTGATGTTCCAAGTTATGATTTTTAAATTATGCATTTTATTTAATTAATTAACTAAATATACCTTATATCTCACCTTATTTTCTTTTATCTTTATTGGTTGGTTCCTGATGTCTCTTCTTCCTTATCACTTTGAGTTCTGTTTTGATCTCCTTTTTCTTCCTCTTTTTCTTCTTCTTCTTGCTGTTCCTCTTCTTCTGAGTCAGATTTATTTGTGGATTTCTCTGCCTCTTCTTCTTTTTTGTTCAAATTTTCTTTTCTCTCCAAGTCCCTTTTATATTTTTTTAAAAATCTTTCATTTTCATTGTAGAGTTTATTTTAAATAGTTCTGATTTATATTTGAAGGCTACTCCTTCCAGTCTATCCCACCTATATATGATATCATTATCTTTTAGCAGAGTGACAAGTGGTCTATACTCCGATCTTTTTTTCAAAATTCTTAAGGGGATATCTTTATATACAATTACAGTGCTCCCTCGGGTTACGAAATTAATTCGTTCCGCGGCTAATTTCGTAACCCGAAAAACCTTCGTAACCCGAATTGCCATAGGCGCTAATGGGAAAAAAAGCCGCGGCTCTGCCGCGGCTCCATTTAAAACAGCGCCGGCGTTTTTTCGTAACCCGAAAAAACGTTCGTAACCCGAAACAATAAATCCCTATGGGATTTATTCGTATCCCGAAAAATTCGTAAGCTGGGTAATTCGTATCCCGAGGTACCACTGTAGCTCCTCCCCTTTGAATTCAAGCTTTTGGTCATAGCTTAATTGTATAATTTCATCTCTAATTTTTTTCCTGGTAAAATAAATAACAACGTCCCGTGGCAGTCTTTTCTGCTTTGCTATTTTAGAGTTAACGCGAAACATTTTACTTATTTCCCATTGAAATTTATCTTGGTCTGCTCCAGTATATTCTGCTAATATTGGTGCTAGGTAGTCATAGAGATCTTCATTTTCCTTTTCTTTTAGGCCTCTGATTTTTATACAGTTCTCGCGTTGTTTTTGATCTTGCAAAGCTCTCTCGTCCAGTTCTCTCTCATAATTTCTTTCTAAATCTATTACTTTCTTATTGATCTTATTGGTTTTGTCTTCTATTTTACCTATATTTTTTTCCATCAAGGAAATATCTTCAGTTGCTTTCCCTAGAGTTTCCTTAATGTCCTTTAATTCTGCCCTAATTTCCTGACGGATTTCTTGTTTGATTTCTTTCCTCATAGCATTCATGTCTCTTTTCAATGCTTTTATATCTTCCTTCATGTCCAAGTATAAAGTCTTTAGTTCCTCTAATAGAGTTGTTTGTTCTGATGTACTGGCTCCAACCGAGGTTCTTCTCTGATGTCCAGGATCGAGTTTTGTTCTCCTTGTATTCATTTTGCCCTTTGTTATGTCTGTCCCTAAAATAACTCCCTCCTATCACAATTCTGCTCCTCTCCTTTCCACTATTCTATTTTACTTTCCCTTTTAGTTCTCCTTATCCCCTTTCTCTACTTATTTCCTCTCTTATCAAAGTATTAATGATCAATTGGAAATAAATTCCTAAAGTATTCTTATCAAATGTTTCTTAGAGAGAGCTATGGAAAAGCCTCTTATCCAATTACTTCAATTTCTCTTTTCTTTTTCTTTCCCTTCCTTCCCCTTTTTCCTCTCTTCTACTCTTATTATTTTCCCCTTAGGGAGCTTCCACCAGTTTCCCTTGCTAGCTTCTATCTATGTTTAAGTTCTTCTGATTTCTTTCTTTCCTATTTCTCCTATCCTTTCTACCTTCTGAACAGTTTTTCCTTTTAAGTGAGAGCTTTCTTCTCTTGCTGGTTTCTACTGTTTTCCCCTGGGTTTCACTTCCTCTTTTCTTCCTTTCTTCACTTCCTCATTTGCTTCAGCTTCCCCCTAAACCAGGAAAGAAAAGAAAAAAAAAGGAGGGGGGGGAGGGAAGGAGACACTCACTCACAGCCAAGCACACACTCACACCTCTGCATTCTTAATTTTCTCTTAGCATCAATTTCTTCCTTTTATTTCCTTTTCTTCTCTGTCCTCTATTGTTTCTGGGGCTGCTTTCCAGTCCTCCGCTAAGTTTCCTTATTCTCTGAAGCCTCTCTCGCGTCCTCTTTGTGCTCCTTTTCTTGTGACCACTTTCTCCCCCTTTTACTTCTGGAAGGGCTTTGGAATTTAGAAATTTAGAAAGTTCAGCTTTCCCTATTTCCCTATTTCCTTGGGGTCCTCCTTTCTTACCCCTGTTTGGCTGCCTCCGTTTTTTTTTTTTCCTCTCTTCTTCCCTTTCCTCCCTTTCTCTTTCCTTCCCTTCTTCCTTCCTTCTCTCTCCTTCCTTTCTCTTTCTTTCTTCTTCTTCTCCTTCTTCTCCTTCCCTCTCTCCCTCCTTCCTTTCTTTCTCTCCCTCCTCTCTTCTCCTTCTTACCGTCTCCTTCCCTCAAACTTTCTCTCTCTTCCCCGCTTCTGTTTTTAGTGCTGTTAGTCTCTCCTTGTTTTAGCCAAACTCTTCTTTTCCCAATCGGTTAAACAGTCCTTTATCCCACTTGGATGATTTCTCTAACTTATTTTCAGTAATTCTCAAAGTCTTTTCCTCCTTGTTCTGTCTCTCCTTTTTAGTCCTCTATCTTCCTCCGTTGTCAAACTTCATTAATTCCAACACTTCTCTCTTCGTAATTACTACTTTATGTCTTTGTAACTTCCCCTTCCCACACAGCTTTCCCTTGATTTTCTTCTAATCTTCTTCTTAACACAATGGCTTTATTTTATATTTTGGCTTGTTCCAAACCATTAACGTTTGAGTTTGGAGTTGAGCTTGCTTTCTTGTTCTTCTGCTTGCTCCAGCTGTGGCAGCTAAACAGCTACCTAGCTGATTGTCAATTGCCAGTTTTCCCAGCTGTTAATACTTTATTTTATTTTATTTTACTCAAACGTTCCTTCCCTTTTTTGACTTCAACTTTAAATGAATAAAAAAATGAAGTTTTTAAATTCCAAGGGTAAGTGCTTGAGTATTAAAAATACCCAAGTATTGCTGCTGTAGGGAGTCCGTTTTAATATAATATACAATAGGATGCAGTGTGGATGCAACTCTATATTACAGCCACACAGCTCAAGTTCAAGTTTAGGTTTTACTCACTTTCTCCGCCCTTAAATGGTTCTTTCTCCTTCTGTTTTGAAGGCTTGACACCGAAGATAATTTGAGCTTTAGAAATCCAAACAGCTTTAGTTATTTTCCCATTCTTGTCTGTCGTTGCAAATTTTAAAAAGATGGGGGCAGCTCTCAGAGCCTTACTTGGCTCTACCTTGCTGGCGATGACAACTCCAAAGCCCCTGCGCCTCTATCTCCCCACCTGGGTCCTCTGGCTCAGGAGAGGGAAAGGGGCGCTGAGGAGGGCTCGCTGAGCTTCTTCACCCAAGTAGTGCCAAACTTGGGGTTTTTCCCCGCTCCGCGCTGGATTCAACGTGCAGGGAAAGCGCCAGCAAAGAGGACGGTCTTCAGAGAGCCTGAAGCCTGCGTCCGACGGGCTGCCGTTCCCAACCGGAAGTCCATATCACACTGTTGACTCATGTTCAACTTGTGGTCTACTGGGACTCCTAGATCCCTTTCACACATAGTTTCATTCATCAAGGTGTCCCCC
>NW_024804386.1:0-5461 GCF_019175285.1 Sceloporus undulatus
CTAAGAGTCTGGAGGTCGCGCCAAAGCCACACTCCGTTCCTAAGCACTGGAGTGCAGCTTTGGTGCAGCTTCCAGATTCTTAGGACCCATGCATCATTTAAACAGCATACCTCCAAAGAGACCCGAAGCAGCTTTATTTTGGCAGTCTGTAACAGGCCAGCTGAAGTAAGCACTGAAATCTGAAACTGATGTGTTGAATGTATCTAGTAAGCAGTAACCCAGGAGTTCCATTATACCAAAGACTGTCAAAGTCTAACCCTCTAGAGGATGTTGGACTACAGCTCCCCTAAGGCCTAACCAGTATAGTCAGTCATAAGGAATGCTGAGAACTGTAGTTCAACAATACTTGGAAGGCTGCATGTGGCCAACTCCTGCTTAACGCAATATTGGCCTTACTGTCACTGCCAGTAAATAGTCACACACTTTCACAAGAGAAATAGAATAGGGATAAATCAGAATGGAGTGACCAGTTTACCTACAAACTGAGTAAATTTCAGGTCACAACAATCACTAAAGCAAACCATAACTGAACACAATCTTTTGTGTTAGATGATACACAGTTTTGGTAATGCTATCGGCCTCTTAAATTTGACATATTTATTGTAGTAATAGTTGGATTTGCCATTTTGTTTCAAAAACAATAAAAAAAGAAATTCTCATTGGGAAATCATTGCTCACATATTAGCAGCTGCTAGAACTTTTTTTCTTTTGAAGAAAATTGAAACTTCTCTGATAGAAAGATTGGTTCACACTGTGTTGCCTGTGTATTCTAGTTAACATAGTTTTGAATGCCTGTGGGAATGGTGTCTATTTGATGACTGATTTATGAAAAGATTGATTTATTTTTCCTCCCTTATGCCCTAGAATAAGTTTTAAGAAAGCTCCTTCTAGTTTGGGTGGAGTCCAAAAGCCCTCTTTGGATCATAGCAAGAACTTTTCCCCTTTCCTCCCCACTTACCACAGTAGAGGAATGTGGCTTTTTTAAGGAGAGGGTTTTTAAAAATGCAAAACAAGACTTGTCAAATTTATTAGTTTAATTGGGAATAGTAACATTGCTTTAGTATGAAGAAGCAAACTGACACATTAGATTGGGATGAGAATTATGCAGCTTTCCAGATGGTGTTGGTCTATAGCTCCCATGATGCCTCACCAATGACTATGCTGACTAGAAATGCTAGGAGCTGCAGTCCTGCAGCATCTGGAGAGCTACATGATTCTCATCCTTGACTTTGATAAAAGGCCACCTAAGACTAGGGCCTGTTACAGACGGGCCATATAGTACGCGCGGAGCGAGTACTAGGGTTAGGAAGGGGCGGTGCTTCCGCACCCCCCTAACCCTAGTGTGTGCTCTGCGCGCACAAAATGGCAGCGGCCGTTCCACACGGCTGCCGCCATGATGATGTCATGACTGTGCCGCCTCTATACGGGGCGGTGTGGATGTGACATCGTCGCTCTGCGACAGGGTGCTTAGTGCGCCCTTAGCGTGGAGCAGGAAGGAGCTCCGTTTCGGAGCTCCTTCCTGGTTTGCGCCGCTGGCCACAGCCTTCACACAACTGCGCCCAGCGGCACAAAGGAGAAAGGGGCCAAGCGGCCTCTTTCTCCTCCTCCCTGCTGCTGTGGGGTGTCCTTGGGGCTTGAAGCCACAAGGACATCCCTTTCCAGGCTGCAGGGAAGGGGCCTTTTGCCACTTCCCCACAGCCCAGAAAGCGGCAGATTGGGGCATCAGCGGCTGCCAGTCTAGCCGCTGAGGCCCCGATACACCAGGGAAAGGGGCGGGTGCAGACCGCCTCAATGGGCGGTCTGTAACCCGCCCACGATTCTGTTGAATGGAGTATTAAACTGTGCCCGCATACTTATGCTGTGGGTTTGGGAGTGGCAAGATTGCCTCTCTCCCTTGGCTGGGAAATGGCAGCCTGGAAACTGCTATGCCATGTGGTGGTATGCTATCCTGTTACATTACATTGTTATTGTTGCTGTTGCTACTTTTCCCATTTGTTTTGTGTCTCCATATTGACTCCAACTTATGAATACATTATCATAGAGTTTTCTTTAATACTTTCTTTAATGCTTTCTTTAATACTGAGAGTTAACTGAGTAATACTGTCTCTTAGGCTGAGACAGCGTGACTTATCCAATGATTTTCCACGGCTTGGGGATTGAGATTTGAATTCTCGTTCCCCAGAACCCTAGTCTCTGAAAGCCATACACCAGGCTGTCTCCCATACTTTACCTGCCCTTTCCCCAAAGCTGGGACTCAAGGTGGCCTGACAGAAGCCAAGTGAAAAGTGTGGTGTATGGAGGTACTGGATATCTCCATGTGCAATTCCCCCAAAAGTATCTATGCTGCCATAAATGATGGGTAAACAATTGTATGTTCTCCAGCAGGATTTGGTCTTAGGCAACAACACCAATAGGTAATTAATATCCAGAAAATGAAGCGTTTGTATGCCTTCAGTACTTGTCATTGTTGAATGCGAGAGGGGTGTGTGTGCAATTTTTATGGAAATTTTAACATTTGATTTATATGATGTATGTGATTTTATTGTAATCCCGCCTCGATCTGTGGGGAGAGGCAGGAAATACTGTAGAATTATTATTATTATTATTATTATTATTATTATTATTCTGCTCATGTCCTGTTTGTGGGTTTTCCTTTTGTATCTGGTTGGCCACTTTGGAAAGTGAATCCTGTCCAAGATAGCCTTTTGGTTTAATGCTTATGTCTTTATGTGATCATCAGTGATGGATATGTATTAGAAAGCTATTGAATGCTGAAGCAAATCTTTCCCTCTCTGGGTGGATGCAGACAGTCAGGTGTGGAAAATGCCAGGACAGATGTAGCTGAACTTAGCTGAGTGGTCAGTAATGGTGCCTCCTCCCCATCTTTGGGTGAACAGTAATGATGCCACCTCCCCATCAGCTCAGACCACCCTTTCCAACCCCTTTGCATCATTGGTTGGAGCAAAGTATTCTATGGCCTCTGATTTTTACAGAATGTTGGCTCAGTAACTTATCCTGTTGTTCATAGTACTGAATGGGGTTTGTTGTTGTTGTAAGTTGCCCTTGAGTCAAACTCAATTCATGGTGACCCTATCTCTCCCTGTCCTCAACTGCTACGCTTAGATCCTGAAGACTCAGGCTTATGGTCTCTTTGTATCCACACTGAAGAAATAATCCACTTTGACACCACTTTTAACTCCCATGGCTCAGTGTGATGGAATTCTGGAAACTGTAGTTTTGTGAGACATTTAGCCTTCCCTGTCAAAGTGCTCTGGTGCCCCAACAAACTACCATTCCCAGAATTCCATAGCACTGAGCCATGACCATTAAAGTGGTGTCAAATCAGATTATTTCTGCAGTGTGGATGCAAGCCTTGATTGAGTCATCTGGCATGTGGTCGTCCTCTCTTTTTAGTGCCCTTGACCTTTCCTAGCATCATTGCCTTTTCCAGTGATTCATGCCTTCTCATGTTGTGGCAAAAGTATGCCTGACCCATATTAGTCATCCTGGCCTCCAAGGAGAGCTCAGGATTGAACTGAATCCATTTGTTTGTCTTTTTGGCCATCCATGTATCCTCAGCATTCTTCTCCAGCACCATGTCTCAAATGAGTGTATTTTCTTTCTATTGGTTTCTTCTCTATTGAGCTCTCAAATCTGTACTTGGTGATCAGGAATATGATAGTTTGGATTATCTTCACTTCGGTGTTCAAAGTTACATCTTTACACTTTTTAGAATCTTGTCCAGTTCTTTCATAGCTTCCAAATCCTAGTCTTCTTCTAATTTCTTGACTGCAATCATCATTCTGATCAGTATGGGAACTTGGATTGAGCCAAGGGTAGTGATTTGAATGTTGGACTATGGGGCCATTCAGACTACCATTTAACCCGGTTCCGGATTCGAAATTTGCACGTGAATTTCATACTGGGTCCGATTCTGTCACAATCCATGTCGAGGCTTGCACAAGGAAATGCCCCTTACCCCAGGGTACCCAGAATCGGGCTAAAATCCGTCTTTTCCCAAAAGACTCGGGTTCTGTGAAATATGAACTTGCCTTCAATCATGTTCAGGGCAAATTCAGGGAGGGATTAGGGTCAGAGGGCAGGCAGAGGTCAGAGCACTCCCTCCCCTCATCTGAGGGGAGGGGGAGGAAGAGGAGGAGGAGGAGGAAAGAGCCGAAGGACTGGAGGCTGAGAGGAGGCAAAAGGGGATATCAGGGTGACTGATGGGGGCTGCAAAGGGCTATAAGAAGGAGGGCGGGGGGGAGTGGAGAAAGTGATGGAGGAGGAGGAGGAAGAAGGAGCTGTGGGAAGAAGGGAGCCATGGAGGGCATTCTCTAAGGGGAAATTAGGCCGTGGGGCCAAGCTGGAGGAGGGATGTAGGGAAATCAGGCTGTAAAATCAGGCTTTTATTTTTGACAATTTATGCGCATGATTTTTTGGGTGATATGTCTGTGTGCTTTCTTGTGCTTTATTTCCTCTTGCTCCTGGATTATTATTATTATTATTATTAGTTTTATATGAGGATGCTACAGTCAGAATGCCTGCGCTGCATTTCCCTTTTATTCCCAATTGATTCCATGAGTTAGAGCATTCCCTCCTCTCATCAGAGGGGAGCGGGAGGAGGAAAGAGCCCAAGGAAAAAGGGGAATCTGGGTGCAAAGGGTGACAGGAGACAAAAGGGGAAATCAGGGTTACTGGGCTACAAAGGGCTGGCGGGGGGAGATGGAGAAAGTGATGATGGAGGAGGAGGAGGAGGAGGAGGAGGAGGAGGAGGAGGAGGAGGGAGCCGTGGGAAGAAGGGAGCCATGGAGGACATGCTATAATGGAGCAGGAGGAGGAGGATGAAGGAGCCAGGGCAGAGGGAGGTGAGGGTCGGAAAGAAGGAAGAGGAGGAGGAGGAGGATTGCCCAGGGAAATAGGGCTGTGGGGCCAAGCTGGGGGATGTAGGGAAATGGATGCAGCAGAAGCAGCCTCTTTTGACAATTTATGCGCATGATTTTTGGGTGCTTGCTTTCCTCTTTCTCCTGGAACTTAAGAGCCATTATTATTATTATTATTATTATTATTATTATTATTATTATTATTATTAGTGTTATATGTGGATGCTACAGTCAGAATGCCTGCTCTGCATTTCCCTTTTATTCTCAATTGATTCCATGGGTCAGTTGGAACTGACAGGTCACTCTCTCTCAGCCTCAGTGGAAGGCAATGGCAAAGCTCCTCTAGCAGGAGGAAAGGGGTCAGTTCAGGTCAGGTCAAAGGCAAAGTCAAAGGCAGGGCATGAACGGAGCTCCCATGAGGCACTTTCCTCTCTTTTTTATTTTTTTAAAATTAATTTTGACAAAATGTGCACGTTTTGTTTTGTTTTTTCTTGTGGCAGATATATAGATAGATAGAACGTGGCTGGCAGCTTGTTCCCTTTCCCTTTCATTTGCTGGCTTCCAGCAAAGGGGAAATGTTG
>NW_024804387.1:0-5461 GCF_019175285.1 Sceloporus undulatus
ATGACTTTCCAAAGTGTGTTTTTTGTGTATTTTTTGTGCTTTTAATGCTAATAAGTCTGCTTGTTTTGACAATGATGGTGATGATGATGATGATGATGATGATGATGATGATGATGATGATGATGATGATGATGATGATGATGATGATATTGATATCAGCAAGCCTCTGAGGCATGGCCAATGTAAGTTCCTCTGATTTTTACAAACTCATGAGCAAGAGTACTCATGAGAAGTACAGTTGGTGTAAGAAACCTGAAACCGAAGGCAAATCCACTTCTTGTTAAACCACCTTGACATGTTCAATATGCACAGCCATGTTAACCCATGTTAAGTGTTAAACCCAAAGGGTTTGGTTATGCAATAAGCCTCTGAAATATGCAAGAGGCCATGTTAAATGCCCAAATGTGCTGTTGTGTATGTTTTGGAATGGGGGGGGGGGGGGTGGGCCAGAAAGGGAAGTACATTTCGGTCAGCTGTCTACGAATAATGCCAAAATGTTCCTCCATTTTGAGCAGGGCCCTAAGAAACATCGTTTTATATTAATGCTTCTTATTAATATTGTTTTGTTAGTTGTTCTCAGTGTCCTCCATTTAAAAAATACATCCTACATTTGGGGCTAAATTTTGTCCTACATTTTTCCTACATTTTTTTACAATTGTCTTTGTTTGGAGGTTGACAGTTATGGCAACCCTACCCCCAACTCTTTGCCAGCTTCTCTGCCTCAAAAAGCAGCTCCCAAGCAATTTCTGATTAGGCACAGAGAGGCCTGCAATGCTGGATGAGTGAGTGTGGTTAAAGAATAAAGTTGGATATGTGGCTGGCTGGTGACTGTGGTTGTGTGTGGCAGAGACTTGGACCTTGAGGAATGAGTGAACTTCCAGGGACTGCAGAAAAAATCCATTAGGGCCCAAACCATTTCTTACCAGCCCTAGCCATACTCACTTGAAATATTATCAATCAGTAGAGAAGAGCAATGGTCTAAATTCTAAAACTTTCCTCAGGGAAAGCATAGCAATACTTTGTAGACTGAACTGTAGATTTCACATGTTACTCACATTTTCATGTGTGGTCATGGGCAAATTACTTTTCCAATTATAAGTTTCTGAATAACCCAGCCATTGTGGGGGATTCTGGAAACTGTAGTCCAAAATTGGAACTTTTCCATGCTCTCGTCATTCATCTTGGGCTACATGTGCAAAATCCTACTTCTGCACAAATATCCAAGTTACAGTTTGGATTGTGCATTGTCACTGGGTATCTTTAGGACACATGTAATGGCTCCATGTGCTGGTTTTATTGTTCATTTTTAGCAGAGCCTGAAAAGGTTACTTTTTGGTAGTAGTGGTGGAGAATAGTCCAAAAGTAACCCTATCAAGCTCCAACTTTTAGTTGCTGAAATACTACATAGCCATTAAGGTCAGCCTTATGCATACAGCTGCAAAACTAAAACAAAACAAGAGGAGGGTTCACCAAGGAGAAGTGGTGGAAAGCTGAAGGTTCAAGCACACAACTGAGCCCACCAACTGCTTTAGAATGCTTCCTACACCAATTCTGCATGTTTTAAGCAAGCAAAACACGAATAATCCACAGTTTAGCTGATTAAATATCCTTTTCTGTGGGTTTCATATAAGTAGCAAACAAAGAAGAGACAGGCTCCACATGCTATGAGATGGTGAACTGTTCATTCATGGTTTTAAAAGCCCCTTTATCTTTATTGTCCTGTATTTTGGAGAGTGTTCACAACTCCAGTGATGTTTTTTGAAGACCCCTGAGGAAGGCCTAGTGTGGCCGGGACATGTTGGGCTTTTTGAACACTGAATAAACAGTTGACCAACTTATAGCACATAGAGCTTGTCTCCTCTTTGTCTGATGTTTGGCTGTGTGCTTTCAGTTCCTTTATATAAGTAACACCTTTCTGTGCAGGACTGCAGCCTGAGCATGAAAAAATAGATTTCCCAACCACCACCAAAGCAAAAGAACTGGATGATTGTCGGAGCATTATGATGTGCAAAACCACTACAAAGAGGAATGAACTCTCAGCTGTGAACACCTTGATTGAAAAGCTTGAGTTCACTAACTTCTAAAGTTCTCATTTTTTAAAAAAAATAAATAAAAATAAAACAAAACAGAGAGGAAACCTCCATTATTTCTCTAGAATTGCCTAGCTATTAGTAGCTATAGAAACAAGGTTACCAGGTAGTGAAGACAGGCTTTCCACAAAACACAATGTTACTTAGATTTGAGAATGAGAAAGAGAAACAAGTCATCACATTCAATTACCGGATTTTTATCTCAGGATGGATTGACAGGTTGGAGGAGGGGAAAGCAGTGACTGTAAATCGGCAGTGGCAGAATTTCTGGATAATTCGCAGAAGATCCACAAGAACTTTGGATCAATAATTATTTAACAATAGCAGAAATAAGATTATTCCATCCCTCCTCATATTCTATAATGAAGAAAACAGAGCATCTGTTCAGCTCTGGTACTCAAAACATGTCATAAACTGAGAATCATTTACTTCTACATATATGTTCTTAGCACCATATTACAGTTCATGGATCACAAGTGTCAAGAAAAACAAAAAAGTAAAACCAGAGAGTATATCTCATAAACCTGAAAATCAGTCACTGCCACTTTAGATTCAGTGCCTGCAAATGGCCTATTTTATTATTACATTTCATGTGTGCTACTGAAGTAAATATCAGCAGTGTCCCTATGAATTACAGGGATGGAGCCTTGAAGCACACAGAGAGCTTCTGTGTTACAGATTTCATAATTTCCCTACTAAGTGGAAATGATGGATGGGAAATTCTAGTAGTTGTAGTTCCCCAAAAGTAACTTTTCCAAGTTTGTTCATAAGTACCATGCTAAGCAAGGCAACTGAATTCCAGCAGAGAATGCATGGTACTAGAGCTGGTTCAATAAATTTTGCTGCTTGAGGAAAATGCACCTCCTGCACCTCCTGGATTGGCCACATATAGGATACTCCAATGTACCTGAGGCAGTAGGTTGGTTTACCAGGCCCAAGACAGGCCATGGGAAATATACAGCATAGTCTTCCAATATAAAGGGACTCACTGAGGACCTCAGGAGGAATAGCTGGCACTGGTACTACTGCCTCCCCACCTCCAGCCCCCATCTATGATCCCCAGCATATACCACCTGAAGAAATCACCTCGCTTTGCCTAATGTTAGCCCTAGCTCTGCAGAGCCTCCTCCAACTTTCCTGATTTGACAGGGATACTGCATATACTCGACTATAAGTCCAGAAATTTATGCCCCAAAATTGACCCTAAAATTTTGAATAGACTAATATTTTGTGTCAGTACATCAGTAGTGCTTACAAAGGTCCTAAAGCAAGCAAGCCTGATGCCCCAATCTCCATTGAACACCAGTTCCTTCCCCCTCCTGTCCGTTTTGCAAGCCTTTGTTTCCTATTGGAAAAACTCCCCATTTAAATCCACCTGCTTCTCTCTTTGGTCTGCTTTGCAAGCCCTGGCTTCCTATGGAAAAGAACTCTCCATTTCAATCCACTGGCTTCTTTCTCTAGTCCATTTTGCAAGACCTGGTTTTCTATTTTAAAAAAAACTCTCCATTTAAACCATCTCTCCAGTCCCTTTTGCAAGCCCTGGCTTCCTATGGAAACAACTTTCCATTTAAATCCACTTGCTTCCTTTCTCAATCTGATATTAAAACCTGTCCTCCAGCACCTGGGAATCAGTTGGAAGAGGTCCAGAGAAGGAGAAGGAGGGACGGAAGTGGTATTTCCCCCTTTCCATCCTTCCTTATAGCCCCCTACATTTTACCCTTGACTTATCCACAGATCATATCAAAATTCAGGATTTTGACCCTGAAAGCTTTCCTCGATTTATACATGAGGTTGACTTGTACATGATTATATTCGGTAGTTTCAGTTCATCCTCTGGCTTCCAGCTTTTTCGGCATTTTGTTAAATGTCCCAGGTCCTCTCATCTTACCAATCTCCCCTTTGTCCCCAACTTACTTCCAATGCTGCAAAAATAAGTTTGGAGTGCAACAGTCCTTTGCATTCAGTTAATTCAGCAGGCACAAGCAAAAGTAAACCCTTGCAGACTCTCCTAGCTTGTGTGTTCTTCTTCATTAGTTGTATTACAATCCCTATGTGTTGTTAAAAGCAGTGCTTGCAAATGTGTTAAAAACACAGCTGGGAAAAGTTGGGGGGGTTGTTCTACCGTGATCAATAGCTTAGAAAACTTGATTTCCAAGCTAAGAAATATTTGCTCATTTATTAAATTTGAGATATATGTATTTAAAGAAATTGAATAATATACTCAGAGCACCTGTGGTTGATGGTTAATGAATCATACTTAATAAAATCACTAGGAGTCATCCCTATGTCTCAGGTTTTGGTTCTGGAATGTTCCTGACCTGGCATCTCTATCCAATTAAGTGGGGGAACTAATTCCTCCCATTCCAAATAATCTGTGGGGTTTTAGCAATTTACCAAGTACATCCTGCATATAGCCACCAGTGTCTGACAGAACAGGACAGCCATGTGTATTGATTTATTTTATTTTATTGTAAACTGTTAGTCATCTTGCTGGGAGTATATATCTAGTCCCAGCTGGGTTAGGATGTTTATCCTCTTCTGTTTCAGAAAAGCACTTATTCCTTGTCGAAGTTCTCTGTGAAGTTATAGGTAGGTTTGTGTGTTTGTTTTTTAAAAGAGATGCATTTGACCTTGACTTCAATTAAATAAGGGGGTGGGAAGATGAAATTGTGCTATAAATTAATGTATACAGTGCAGGCGCAAACTATAGAAGGATGGCATCTGGGGTCAATTTCTATTCCATGTTGAATGATGTTGTCTGGTTTCCGGCAGGGGCTGCACTGGAATCAAGCCTGCTTCTCTCCCCTTTGCAAAAAGGTCTTGCCACCTGTAAATCTATTCTATCCCAGTGCAGTTGTTAGTGTCAGAGTCTGTCAGCTCAGCCGGACATAAAAATTATACAGCTACAGTAGGAAGCAGGTATCCCTAATTCCCAGTTTGTGTATTTCCCTCTCCCCCAAAAAACTTTGATCTTCTAATGAAAATTCGAACACTTTTTTTTCTCTTTCCCTCTTCTTGGATTTTTTTTTCCTCACAGAAGCTACAACCAAGTATCTTGGGCAATGCAGTTTTAAGTGACTTTTCAGATAGAGTTCAGTCTCGAAGATTTTTAAAATATCCACAAGATGCCCCTACACACATACAGAATGTCAAAATTCTGGAGAGAAGGAGTTCAACAGTCAAGGGGCTGCTATAGAGAAAGCCCTGTCACATGTATCCACCCACCTAGTTTTGTGTAGTGTGGCACAACACCCAGCGGAGCCTCCATAGATAATTCCAAATTTTGGGCAGACTCATATAGTAGGAGGTGGCCTTTCTTGTGCAAGTTTCATTGTTTAACTATGAGTTCTGTAGAGACTGCTTCCTTATGT
>NW_024804388.1:0-5458 GCF_019175285.1 Sceloporus undulatus
GGGCAGTGGCTGTGATGTTCACTTTCACCTGAACATTCAAAAGTTCACCTAGAAGCCTGGAAACAGCAGAAGAAAAACTGATTATATTGTCCACTAAATCATCTGTAGCCTCAAAATGATTCTTTATGTTTTCAGACCCTTGTTGTTGTTCCTAGGTGCCTTCAAGTTGCTCTCAACTCATGGCAACCCTATGAACAAGAGACCTCCAAGTCATCCTATTCTCAACAGCCCTGCTCAGGTCCTGCAGAACAGGGCAGCCATGGCGGCTTTCTGGATGGAGTCTATCCATCTGAATTGTGGTCTCCCTTTTTTCTTTTTCTTTTGCTACAACTTCCTTCCTTCCCAAGCATTATTGTCTTTTCTAGTGAGTCAGGTCTTTTCATGATGTAGCCAAAGTAGGACTGTCTCAGTTTAGTCATTTTGGCTTCTAAGGAGAGTTAAGGGTTGATTTCCTCCAGGACCCATTTATTTGTCTTTTTAGCAATCCACAGTATCCTCAGAATGCTTCTCCAACATCGCATTTCAAATGAATGGATTTTCTTTACTGTCCAGCATTCACAACCATACATAGAAATGGAAAATACAATAACACGGACAATCCTAACCATAGTATTCAGTATAAGAGTTATTGAATACTGGACTAGATGGCCCTTGCGGTCTCTTCCAAATCTATGATTCTTTCCCAAGTCCTAGTCCTCTTCTGATTTCTTGACTGCAGTTTCTATTTTAATCAGGCCTTTCCTGAATAGTTCTCCGGCCATCGGAAGGAAAATCTAACTGCTGACCTCTGACTTCACCACAGTTATTGTATTTTTTTAACTATGTTTTATGTTTTTAATTCCACATAGTTTAATTGTTTTTAAGGGGGGTGGGTGGGTTGAGGGTTTGGACTGTATATTTTAACTTTGTAAACCACCCCGATTACTTTTTGTAGAGAGGCAGGATATAAATAAATTTATTATTATTATTATTATTATTATTATTATTATTATTATTATTATCATCAATAACTGAGCTAGGTATGGAAAATATTTATTTCAGTGTCTTCATTGTCACCTTTCAAGTTATTCAAGTGGTCATTATATTTGTTTTCTTGCTGTTGAAAGCTGAACCTGCCTTTGCATTTTCTTCCTTGACTGTCTTTAGGGTTCATTCCAAGTCTTTGCTATCTTCCACTAGTAGCAGGGTATCGTCTGCATATCTTCAACTGTTGATCTTGCTTCTTGCCATTGTCACACCTCTTACTCCAACCCAGCTGAATGGAAAGTCCCAGTGGCATAGTTGCACTGTAGCCTCCCACTAGTGGCCAGCTCTATACAGGGCAGCAGCCTGTTTCTTCAGTGCCTGCTTCCGGGGGAGTCTTTAATGCCAAGGCACAAAGGGACAGAAAGTCTGGAAAAGACATGAGTGATTTTCCAAACCACTCTGCCATTGTACCTTGGTTGGCTTCAAGATTCCCTTAGAGCTAGGTCATCCAGAGCCTAACTATGGCCTGTTACAGATTGCCAAAATAAAGCTGCTTCGGGTCTCTTTGGAGGTATGCTTTTTAAATGATGCATGCACCCTAAGAATCCGGAAGCTGCACCAAAACTGCACTCCAGTGCTTAGGAATAGAGTGTGGCTTTGGTGCGACCTCTGAACTCTTAGGACCCCATGCCTCATTTAAATAGCATATCTCCAAAGAGACCCAAAGCAGCTTTATTTTGGCAGTCTGTAACAGGCCTATGGCCCAGGACAGATGGGCCTGAAGTGGCGTGCCGCCGCCAATACTAGGGTTCAGGAACACATAGTAATGGCACAGTCCTGAGCCCTAGCATGTCACAGCGGCAGCATCATGACAGCGTCCCAGCCACACGGGCGCCACCATGATGATGTAAGCAATGCACAGCATACAGACGTCACTGTGCATCACTTACATCACTGGGGCACCAATGGTGCACTTATGACTTGTGTCAGGTGCCACAAAAAGAACCCATTTTTCTGGGTTCTTTTTACTGCGGAGGGACACCATGTGGTTTGGCTGCTGCGGCATCCCTCCAGAAGAAAAACCAGCACCTCCAACCTGCCATTTCAGGGTGGTATGTACCACACCTATATGACTATTTCTTCCTCCTCTGACAGCAGTGGGGCAGTGCATGGGAAGCGGGTGGCTGAACAGTCGGCCATTGCTTTTCATCAACAACCCTCTTACTCTTCCACTTGTTTGGTGATGCTATGGGAAACTAGCATCATACAAGTACCAACCTATCCATGCTTCATTGTGCAAGTAGTCTGACACCACAGAACCTGGCCTACATTTGTTTCTCTTTTTGTTGTGTAAAACTCAACAACTGGGTTGGTGAAGTTGTGCATCCCGAGGAATACCGTTCCATAACCAGACATTCCTGCCCACAGTAAGGCAACGTGGTGTAGTAGCTTGAGCACTGGACTACACCTCTAGACACCAGGGTTTGAATCCCTACTAAACCATGGAAACCCACTAGGTTGTCCAGGATAAGCCACACTCTCTCAGCCTCAGAGGAAGGCGAAAGCAACCCCCTTCTGAACTAATCATGCCAAGAAAATCTTGCAATTAATCCGTTTTAGGCTTGCCATAGGTCGGAAACTATTTGAAGCCACGCAACAACACCCACAGCCAAAACTGGTCACTGACCAGAGTGACAATTTTTCAACCTACTCATAGGTGCCCAGTACTTTAAGTATCTAAATAATCAATTTAATAAAGTATGCCCTTATTTATAATAGATCATGTCCTTATAATAGATCATATCAATACATCTTTGGCTACCAAACACATTACTTTTCTAGAAAAGTCTATGTGGAAAACAGTAGGATAATTAGTGGAAAATTCTGGATAAGAAATCCTCTTCTGTTAACCTTGCTGGAGGGGTGGGTTTGAAGACAGGAAAAGGAGAGAAGAGAGAGGAAAACGTTGTCTCACGTGTCGCCCTTGAGTTCCACTTTGGTAGAGATGATCAGTCCAACCCCACCACCTGACAGGACTTTCAGTTTGATTGTCAGTAGGTCAATATTCACCATCTCTAAGCTGGAAGTGAAGGACAGCTTGTCAGAATCAGAAGTGAACCCTGCACCTGGAAACTGTAAATGTCCTCTTTTCAACATGGAACAAGGAGCTATTTTTTCTCTAACCCCAAAAAAATGCAGGGGTAGCTATGTTGGTCATTTAACAAATGCAACCAAAAATCCATCAGTCAGACCTTTATTGGGCAACTGAAATGCACAATATACTTGTTGCAAGCTTTCAAAGCTCTATGAGCTTCTTCATCAGGCAAGATGTTACAAACCAAACAGGAGAAGAAGAAGAAAAAACAACTGGAGATGTGAGTCAGATGCCTGTATGTTGTTTCTGTCCTTAGTAAAGATGTTATAATAATAATAAATTTTATTTGTATACCGTTTTTCCCTAGATCAAAAATGATTATGGTTATGATGGGGATGATATAAATATAAATGTAGAAAAAACCTGGGGCCTCTCCTTCCTCCTCCCACTGAACTTCATCCAACTCACACGATCTATTCAGCATTTTAAAGCGACACAGGCAAATGCTGCAGCTCACTGTTCCAGCCAACAACAATAACAACAGCAATAACATAAGCAAGCTTCTTTCCTGGGGAAGACACTGGACCGCACACACGGAACAGTTTAGGATGTATTACAGGGCTGATGGTGAACCTCTATGTTGCTGGAAGTTTGTATCTCTGATGCAGCAGTTAAACACTCTTGATGGCCATTAGGACAAATTTCTGTGTGTGCATATGTGTGTTGTGTGGTGTGTGTGTGTGTGTGTGTGTGCGCAGCTTCACCACAGCTTAAAGACAAAAAGGTAGTGAAGAAAGAAAACATGTTTTTGAATTTGCCACATTATCAGAGATATAACACAAAAGGTTGCAATGTAAGTCAACGGACACTACCATTTCCAAAACTGAATAAGGTTCCATCGCCCAAACTTCTATATAGATGTGCAGACTGCTATAGAAGTTCTCCACATTGCAGAAAAATCTGGAGCATAGTAAAAGAGTGTACAATCCTTTCACATTGGGTGGGTCAATGGACAGCCTCTACTATGCAGAGAAAATGGTGAGCAGCCTTCCTGTCCAGGAGTACTGTCTGTCATCAGTTTCTTAAGCTCACAAAGAATGCCAGTGTTCCTCTTGCGTAGAAGGACCTGAAAGGGCAACTTGGTATTTCCCACCCAATAGTAGACAACTTACCCAAGCAAACTTTCTTTGCCTCCCAGGAGTCCTCCAACCGATCCAAGCAGACTTCCTTTTTGGCCTCCCAGGAGACCTCCAAGTAGGCCTCCTCCTTGGCTTCCTCCTTGCTGTCCTCCAAGTAGTTTTCCTAGAAGGTCTCCTTGTCCCAAGATTCCCTGGAGCAGGTCACTACTGGCCAAGCCATCTGAGATTGCTGTAGAGAATTGACACCATTTTTCACAGAAGAAGAAAGGTCAATAAAATAAAATAAAAAATTGTCTCAGCATTGTTCATCACCCGTATCATCACCATCACCACTGTCCACCCGATGCTGGGTTGCCCTTTACTAAACATATTCCTGCCTCCCCACTACTCTCTTTGCCCCACACCGTAATCTGCCTGGAATCATATGGGTCTCGGACAGGAGTATCTGAATTGTCTTGCCAGAAGTCTAAAAATGATACCAGCCTTGAGAGTGGTGCAAATAAACTAAGGCCTTCTCTGCACTGGCCAGTCCTGACCCCAGAGCTGCCCCAGGCCTTCCCTATTGCAAAAGTACCCTGTTCTGATGGCAGCCAGCTTATCACATGCATGTCCCTCTGAACCACCCAGTGCATTTCTTGCTGTTGTGTGTCACTTTGCTCCAAAGTCAGAACAAGGTGGCCACTGAACACATGGCTGGGTGCCTCCTTCTGACCTCCAAGTGAGGGATGGGAAGGAGTGGCAGATGTGCCAGGCAGCTCAATGGGATGCATTTCAAACAGTTGTTCAGCATCAGAACAAAGGACTCTGGATCTTCCAGGAAGATCTGGAGCAAACAGGGAGGTATTTAAATATGTATTAGAAAGGGTACTGTATATTCCAGTTCTGGTGCTGAACGGGTCAGACATCATCTGGTCTTTTTTGCACCAGAACCGGAGTTTGGACCATGCATTATCCGGTTTTCTCATGGAGAGTACAAGGGAAGCCAATTTATTTGGCCCAGATGTAACAATGAAGCGTTTTTAGTGGCACAGAAGCTGTTCAAGTGGAATAAGACCTCACATTTGCCATTTGCCAAGTTAATGGCATTGGCATTCCCTTGACAATTAATGACCATTAATTAGTAGCTTTCATATTGCCAAGAAAAATAGGCTGATGGTTCCAGAGCAGGTTACATACTCTCCATCTCCTTGTCCCAACCCAGGAGTGCTCTTGCACCTGGGCAAACAAGGTTTCCTCTGAGTCATGGCTTTCTCCCGGA
>NW_024804389.1:0-452 GCF_019175285.1 Sceloporus undulatus
TATGTTGGAGGGGTGGGGGTATGATAGGGACTGTATGGATTTGTTATGAATGATGACTGATGTATTTATTTAAGTGAGTTATAATAAAGTTTAATAAAAAAAAAGAAATGTGCTTCCCTTTCTGGCCAACCCCCCCCCTCCCCCCATTCCAAACAGCACATTTGGGCATTGAACAAGGCTTTACTTAAGATGGCCTCTTGCATATTTCAGAGGCTTATTGCATAACCAAAATCTTTGGGTTTCACACTGAACATGGGTTCACATGGCTATGCATATTGAACATGTCAAGGTGGTTTCACAGTTCTTGCACCAAGTTTACTTCTCAGAAGTGTGTACTTGGTCAAGGGACTGTGGCTTTTCTTCACTGCACATGAGTTTGTAAAAATCACAGCAATTTACATTGGCCTTGCCTCAGAGGCTTTCTGATATCAATATCACCATTAAAGAACCAA
>NW_024804389.1:552-5455 GCF_019175285.1 Sceloporus undulatus
CATATCATTATCATCATCATCATCATCACCACCACCACACTATCATTATCAAAGCAAGGGAGACTTGTTAGCATTAAAAGCACCCAAAACACACTTTGGAAGGTGACACTCTCTCAGCTTAAGAAACAGTGCCTGCATGCCTCTCAAGCTGACTCATATCATCATCATCATCATCATCATCACACTATCATTGTCAAAGCAAGGGAGACTTGTTAGCACTTAAAGCACACAAAATAAAAATTTTAAAAACCTTGAGGCCTCTGGCCACTCACCACCTCCTCCTTCTGCTCCCCCTCCTCCTTCTTCTCCACCTCCTCCTCCTCCTTCTTCTCCATCCCCTCCTCCTCTTCCTTCTCCTCTTCCTCCTTCTCCTCCTCCCCCCCTCCTCTTCCTTCTCCGCTTCCTCCTCTTCCTTCTTCTCCTCCATGCGCCGCACGGCCTGGGGGCGGGGCAGAGGAGGCAGAGGAGGAGGAGGTGGGCAGTGCGGGGCCGCGCGGGGAGGGCAGTGCGGGGCCACGCGGGGAGGGCAGTGCGGGCAGTGCAGGGCTTCCCCCTTTGCCTCCCCTGCCCCAGGCCGCACAGCCCTCCTCTTCCTCCTCCGCATGGTGGAGGAGGAGGGCAGCGCAGTCGCGCAGCCCAGGAGGAGGTGGAGGAGGAGGAGGCGGCGGCAGGACTGGGCTGGGGTCAGTCCTGCCGCCTCCGCGGGCCGCATCCGGCCCGCGGGCCGGGGGTTGCTGACCCCTGATCTAGACACTATACTTCTACTGATGCAGCCTAAAATCGCATTGGTCTTGTTAGCTGCCATTGTTGACTCATGTTCAGTTTGTGGTCTACTTGGACTCCCAAATCCCTTTCACATGTAGTCTCGTTCAGCCAGGTGTCCCCCATCCTATATCTGTGCATTTCATTTTTCCGCCCTAAGTGCAGTACCTTACATTTCTCCGTGTTGAAATTCATTTTGTTAGCTTTGGCCCAGCTTTCTAATCTATTAAGGTCATTTTGAATTTTGATCCTGTCCTCTGGGGTATTAGCTACTCCTCTTAGTTGGGTGTCATCTGCAAATTTGATAAGTATGCCCCCAGTTCTGTCATCCAAGTCTTTTGCAAGGATGAAAAGTGCTACTGTTTTTCACACACTGGGAAACTAATCAGGGAAAACAGGATTTAACCAAACAAGAGCAAATGGCTAGTTTGTGCAGTTTGAAGGTAGTGAGAATAATGAATATGTAAATCTTGCTATGGATTAAAGGCAATATAGCAACAAATGAAATTAAGCAACCAAAAATTAGATTTAAAACACTTGGATGATTTCTAGCTAATAGCTAATAGCAATGAATAAACAGAAAGAAATTAAAACAAATGACTGTTAAGAGAATCTTTCTGTTGCATGTTATTAGCACATAAAACTTGTTTAAATGGGATTGTAAATGGAACTTTGGTAGCGTTTTTTTCATCCTGCCAGAATAAACGTGAGGCCAGACACAGTCGCAAAGTACCAAACATGACTTTTTTATACTGTGTACGAGAAATGATGAAGACCACAGACCTGAGCTCACTTCTATTATTTTTAAATGATTTTGAGTTCTTTCACACAGTTTTACAATCTAGAGTGTTAGTCAGCACAAAGGCATTTCTTCTGAATATTATTCACAAGTCATACTTCAGAAGAAATACATGTACTGTACAGGGAATTATTGTCCGGTGTATCCACAGCAGGGGAATTATTGTCATAAAATAAATTTGTAATAATGCCCCAAGAATGAGGAGAAAACTACAGTGGTCCCTCCACATTCACTGGGGTTAAGGATGAAGGATCCCTGTGAATTTGGAAAAATCACATATTTTTTTTAAAAAAAACACTGTTCTTTTTATATAAGAACACCTCTCTAGGAATCTCCAGGTCTTCCAGTGCAACTCTTTGATCAACATCTGCCTGAAGTTGATCACAGAATAATGCTGGAGAATCTACAGATGCCTAGAGAAGTTTCTCTAGGAACTTCTAGTTTCTTCAGCACAACTCTATGGTCAACTTCTGGCAGAGTTGTGCTGGAGGACCTAGAGATTCCTAAAAAGAACATATTAATTGAAGCCTTAAATAATCAAAGCTGCAAAAGTCAAAGCTGCATATGTGGAGGGCCAAGCTGTATAAGTGTTATTTAATTCAAAAAGTATCTATATCTCACACACCAAATTAGGAATATGTTTACAGGCATCTGAATACAGGGCACTTTAAATTTTCTCTCTTCTTCAGGACATACTCAAAGGACTTTTTCTGCCCAAAGCAGACAAGATTATGTCTCTCCATCCTTGGCAACAATTTATGACACCAGACCAAGGTTATCTTTAGTTTGATTTCTCCAATATTTCAAATGTTATTTATCTCAATAGATCTTTAACAGTAAATCAAATTAAACATATTCTTTTGCAGAACTGGCCAATAAATAGATAGCTGGAGACTCAAAGAAAAGAAAAACATTGGCTGGTCAGAAGTATGGGTTCACCCAGCTCTTACCAGATAAGTTATTTTGTTCCACTAAACATTAGCAAGCATGATACTTTCTCAGAAGGATTGGAAAGGAAGACTGTTTTGTCCATTTAAAAGCAAGATTAGAGGGTGGGGAGTCACCTACCTGAGTCATGTATTGCCTGGTGTCTCTTCCCAATGACATCCTGAAGTGCTGCTACTATTCCTTGGTCACTGAGAGATGTTGGATTGTCAGCCACCTGTTTTCAGATACTGATAATTAAACAGTGATGTAGCTTTTAAGAAGTCAAGTCTACAATGGAGCTAGATGTAAGTAAAGCAACGCCTAGTTCTTTTTAAGAGTTTTGTTAGGACAGCATTAAATGGCTTGTTGCTTCTTGCCCTTGCCCTCAGAACCTTCCATAGCCTTGCTTGCCCTATCCCATCTCTCTGCTCTTATAACCCCAACATATCTCACCTTATGATTTTCACTATCTAGTTCCACTGTCCCAGGTTACTCCCCAAGTCTCCTGTTCCCTCAAAGGTTAAGTATAGCTCAGTGGTACAGCAATGCTTTGCATGTAGAGTATTCCAGGTTCCATCTGTCACATCTCCAGATAGGGCTGAGAAAGTTTCTTGCCTGAAAATCTGGAAATCCACTGCCAGTCAATGTAAACAGTAATGGATTAGTAAGACCTATCTTACAATAAACAGAGTACTATTTATTACTTTCTCTTTCAAATTGCTCCTCAGAATCTACCTTCGCTTTTTTGCCTTTGACACAAGGCCTTCTTCATCCAGAGTTTATCACATGAGGCTAGCAGAGCACAATTTCAGTAGGACAATACTGTCAATTGCCAGGTACTTATCACATGACTTCATGTCTCTCCTTTTGCTGCCTTGCATTTCAGTTATTGATGAAGTGCACTTTTTCACCGATGGGGAATGATTTTTAGTGTCTCTCCTGATGCTGCTTTGCATTTCATTCACTGGTGGAATGCAGCTTTTCATTGAGGAGGAAAAACCATCAATGAAAAGGTGTTCTCCACCAATGATTGAAATGCAAAGCAGCAAGAGCAGAGACTCAAAGTCATGTGATCAGTACCTGCCAAAAAACATTATTATCCTAATGTAATTGCACTTTACTAGCCTTCTGTGATAAAGTTCAAATGCATGAAACAGCAACAAATGCATAATACATCACCATTCCATCTGCCTCATTATATTGAGTTCTTGCTGTCTCAAAGAATGAATTGTTCCATTCCTTGGGATGAGGGCTATTTGTAACAGTTTCTTGATCCTTCCAAAGTTTTTTTAAAAATGATATGGTTTGCTGAGGAGTTTTGAAGGGTCAATTTTACCCTCTGATTTTTTAAAATTTAAAGTTATAATGCAAAGGTGCAATTTCACTGATGCAGGGATGTACTATGGGGCTGTGATTTAATTCGGAATAGCGGTATATAAATAAATTATTGTTATTATTATTAGTCTAAAAATGAAAAGGGAAAGGTGAACAATACTTTTTTGTTCCAATACATCTCAAAATTAGAATGAAGCCCACTTGAGGTGGTGTAATAAAATGTTGCATATCATGCTGGAAACTTCCGGAAAATAATCCAGAACAACAGCAGAAACATTTTTTTAAGTACAGTGGACCCTTATTATACACTGGAGTTTGGTTCCAGGGTCCCCCATGGATAACAAAATCCTTGGATGCTCAAGTCCCACTAAAGATAATGGCATAGCAAAATGGTGTCCCTTATTTAAAAAATGGAAAATCAAAATGGATATTTGAAATTTATACTTTTTTTAACATTTTAAAACCATGGATGCTTGAATCCGTGTATAAAAATAATTTGAGTATAAGAAGGGCCAACTGTAACAGAATAGAGCAAAAAATATTGCAACCACCTGACTCATTTTCCCCCTTTGTGAATAAGTTTTATGACAATTCAGCATTCTAAATGGGACCTAAATACCTTAAAGCAGTGATGTCCAAACTCTGGCCCTCCAAGTGTTTTGGACTTCAGCTCCCAGAAGCCTCAGCCACCTTGGCCAATGGTCTGGGCTGCTGGGAGCTGAAGTCCAAAACACCTGGAGGGCCAGGGTTTGGACATCACAGCCTTAAAGGCACCAGATCCCAATCTGATTTTGGAAACAAATTAGGGTCAGGACTGGTTAGTGCTTGGATGGGAAACCACCAAGGAATACCAGATGCTGTAGGCTATATTTCAGAAGAAGGTTCTGGTAAAACCAACTTTGAATATTTCTTGCCTACAAAAACCCTGTGAAATTCATGGGGTTGCCATATGTCGATAGGCAATTTGAAGGGACATGCACACACATGCTGGATGGGCTGATGAGAGTTCCAGAGGACCACAAGTTCCCCAATCCTACTGTCTCTTGAGAGACAGGAAATTGCACTTGCATTATTGCAGAA
>NW_024804390.1:0-5453 GCF_019175285.1 Sceloporus undulatus
TCTAGAGACTTAGTTTTGCTTCCATTAATTATTATTTTCGCTGTCTGTTTACTGTAAACAGCATTTATCGGTTTAAGAAATTCCCCACCAATTCCTATTTGTTGAAGAATATTTTTCATTAAAGTCCAATCTAAATTATCAAATGCTTTTTCGAGATCCAATAGGATAAGAGCTAAAAAAATTTCATTATGGATCTCTAAAAAGTCTATTGTCTCAATTATTTGTCTTATATTATCCTTCAATTGTCTGCCAGGGACAAATCCACACTGTTCTTTAGATATTACATTTGTAAGCGTTGTTTTCAAACGTTTAGACAATATACTTGTGAAGATTTTATAATCTTCATTCAGAAGCGATATTTGTCTATAGCTATTCATGTCTTCTTTATTTTTCCCCTTTCAGTATTAGTATTACATTCGCCTCTTCTCAAGTCGGCGGCATTCTTTTCTCTTTGATATTATTCACAGTTTGTATTAATGGGCCACTTAGTTCTTCCTTGAATATTTTGTAATATTTGGCTGTAAAGCCATGTGATCCTGGGCTTTTATTATTTTTTAAACATTTTTATTGCCTGTCATAATTCTTCTTGTGTATTATTATTATTATTATTATTATTAAACTTTGGGGTTATCCAAATGTTGTCTTATTTCCTGTTCTGTTTTAGGTGCTTTACATTTATTTAAGTAGTCTTCTATATTTTCCTTTTTAAGTTCTTTGGCTTTATATATTTTACTGAAGTACTGATAAAAAATCTCTTTAATTTTTTTCTGTTCAGTAAATATTTTCTTATTTTTTTTGTATCTTTGTAATCATATTCTTATCTCTTTCTTTCCTCAGTCTCCAAGATAACCATTTATCTATTTTATTTGCTCCTTGAAATTGTTTAGCTTTAATTCTTTTCATTATTTTTATTGTTTCTTCAGTATTTTCTAAAGAGTACTGTTTTTGTAATACTTTAATTTCCTGAATAATTTTCTCTTTATCCTTCGAGTCTATCAGCTCATTTTCTTTTTGCTTTATTACATTGGTTATGTGATTCAATTTTTCTTTTCTTTTCCTTTGTATTTGATTATGTTTTTGGATATGGGGCATACTTATCAAATTTGCAGATGACACCAAACTAGGAGGAGTAGCTAATACCCCAGAGGACAGGATCAAAATTCAAGATGACCTGAATAGACTAGAAAGCTGGGCAAAAGCTAACAAAATGAAATTCAACATGGAGAAATGTAAGGTACTGCACTTGGGGCGGAAAAATGAAATGCACACATATATGATGGGGACACCTGGCTGAATGAAACTATGTGTGAAAGGGATCTAGGAGTCCAAGTAGACCAGAAGTTGAACATGAGTCAACAGTATGATGTGGCAGCTATAAAGGCCAATGGGATTTTAGGCTGCATCAATGGAAGTATAGTGTCTCGATCAAGGGAAGTAATAGTGCCACTCTATTCTGCTCTGGTTATGCCCCACCTGGAATATTGTGTCCAGTTCTGGGCCCCACAAGTGGAAAAGGATGTTGAGAAACTGGAGCATGTCCAAAGGAGTGCGACTAAAATGTGAATAGTTTGGACACCAAAGATCACAATGGGACAGTCTCAATGCTTCAGGCAAAGAGCATCAGCTGCCCTCAGTTCGCCTCTGACATGTTCCTCCTCTGCATCTTTAACTTGGGCACCATCCACTTCATAAGGTCCTTTAATTCCTGTATGTCTTCCTCCATTCAATAAACTTCTACCTGGGGTTCTTCTTTGCTGGGGAAGCTATCAAGCGACTCCCCCACTGCCAGGTCCCAAGCTGTCACTCTGCCCCCCGACGGCCTTCCTTTCCCCATTCTGGGGCTGGAAACCCAAATCCTCCAGTGGTGGCCTGGATGGTGTGAGCTTCAGGAGGTTTCCCAGTCTTGGACTTGGGCCCTAGTTCCTCTGAAGAAGGCACCTGCTCCTCCACCACCAGGATCTCCAGAACCACCGGGTTCTCCAAGAACTCTTCTTGTTCCTGGGTCTCCATTGGAGATAAAACTGTGAGACTTTGCAAATGGTGAGATCTGGAGTCAGTCCTGTGCTCAAAAAATGAAACTCATTTGAAACCAAAGAAGCTTTATTGATGAATCCAGGCAGAAACATCCATTAACACCTTTTTGCAAAGTCTGAAGTCCAAAGGAACTTGCTCCCTTCTTAACCCACTCAACCCTTCCCTAAGCCAGCCCCCAATTCCCAAACTAGAGCAACACAAGCAGAGGTTGCATAGATACAAAGGTTGTGTATACTCCCTCTTCCCTTCTCCCAGACAGCCTCACCTTGAAGAGCAGTGTTCCCAAGCCAGCTTCACTCCTCCTTGATAACCAGTCTCCAGGTGCAACCCCATCCCCCTCTCCAAACGCCCTCCTTCATCTAAAAGCCACTCCATCTGCCCTTCTATCATTTTCCATTAGTGCTTTCTATAACCCATCACTCTACACTACCTACTATGAACTACAACTATAACTCCTACTTTAATAACCAAACCCTAATATTTTTACCCTTTATGACAGAACTCTTATACACTAGTTCTGACACGCAATGGGCCAGTCTCAATCCTTCAGGGACACACCACCAGTCTGACGTGACAATTCTCCCGTCTCAATCCTTCAGGCAATGAGAATCAGCCTCAGGTTCCAATGCTCACATCTCAAACCTTCAGGTAAGCAGCATTAGCCTAAATTCACAATGGTCCCATCTCATTACTGTAGACAAGGAGCATCAGCCTGAGGTCGCAATGGTCCAGTCTCATTCAGGTAAGGATCACCAGCCTGAAGTCACAATAAGTCATGAATCCCTTTATTAATGCATTTATTCATTTAGGGATTCATGCCATCAGGGTTATAGGATTAGGTTTATATTAGAGTTAAGATAGATGGGATTTATGGTGGGTTAAAATATGTTTTAATATGTGCTTTAATAGAAGATACTATAAAGAGGTAGGGAGATCATGGCTAAAGAATGTGATTGTTTGCTAGGATTGGAATGTGTGGAAATCATACTTCTAACAGAGGCTTGATTTTAAAAGACTGGTCTCTGTAAAAGGAGGGGGAACATAGAGAGTTATTGGTATTTTTATATTGCATTATATTGTTATGGGTTTATGCTTATTATCTTTTCACATGGTATCATACTAAATTGGGATTGATGGGGATATATATATATATATATATATATATATATATATATATATTGTTACACCATAATGTTAATGAAAACTGTTGTGAGGTGGGTTCTGTGGTCCAAGGCCACAGGTGCAGTGGTTGAGAAAAGGCACATGAGAGCTTAATTGCTTTTAGAAAAGCTGCCAGAATCCTGGATGGGAGGACATTGCGCAGAAAAGGCGGGAGAACGCTGTGCGGAAAAGGGCTACCCAATTAATTAGCTTTACAGGTAAATGGAGGGGTGGATTCATATGGTTATAGAAGGGATATCTTTATACAGTACTTTCTTTCATTCCTGACAAAAAAGTCACTTCTATTACATGTATCTTCTTCTTCAATAAAAGCTGTTCCTTTTTCAAAGTACTGCCATTTGTTTTGCAAGACGGGCTGCAGTTAGGACCCTGACAGATATCTCTCTCCCCTTCCATTCACCCTGCTATCCCAAAAGGGCTGGAGAGCATACCAAACCAACCACAGAACCTTTCCCTGCTCTTGTGTAATGCCAGGTCAGTCAAAAATACAACGCAGATAGTCCATGATCTCCTACTGGACGAAGAGGCTGACCTGTCTTGTTTCACGGAGACCTGGCTGGGTGATGATAGCTCAGCCACCTGGGATCAGGCCTTACCAGCCGGGTTCTCCGTCAGTGAGCAGGTAAGGGGAGTGCCTTTGGTCCATAAAGACTATCTTGCCTTGAGCAGGATACTTATCCATATGATGGACCACACTGAATGTATTTACTAAGCTCAAAGACTAGGAATGTCTGGCGATTTTGTTGGTTTACTTCCGCCCCGTTCCTTAAGAGACTCCCTAGCCAAGCTGACACAACTGGTCTCTGAGCTGGAGTCGCCTAGGCTTTTGGCCCTGGCCGACTGCAACATCCCCCTCGAGGCCCCTCCTCAGCATGCGCATGGCCTAGCTGCTTCTGCTTATTCCGCTAAGACCTTTTCAGGAAAGGAAGGCATGTGCCGGGTGTTCAGTGGCCTCCCCTTCCTTCCTTCCTGTCAGAATGCAGGACCAGAATCCAGGAAAATCAACCAGTCAGCTTCATGAAGAATAAACAGAACTTTATTAATAGCTCCTGAATCAGCAATTCCACATCATTCAGCGTCATAGCTGAGACTGACCCCTCCCCGCAGAAGCAATAGCTAAAACCCTCAATCAGGTCTACTCCACCCCCAGCCAAAAGCACGTGAAAGAACATCTCCACCTCTTTCCCACCGTTACTACTTCGTCCATCTCTCTCCCCCCTCAACTCCCAACTCCCTCCGCTCTATGCTGCATTCCATATCTCTGTGAGAGACAGATCTCCAAGGCCACTGATATAAGACCCACCTGGCACCGCTCAGCTCCTACATGCTCTAACTAAACTAGCCCCAGCAAAAGCATCCCAACCCCCATCATCTCCACCAACAGAATATAAAGCATATATCTGGTAGAATACAACCAGGATTCTAACACCTCCTTTCTTCCTTTGAGGAGACTACAATGGAGCCCAAGGTGCAGAGCTGGACTCAGGAGGGAAAGGCAGAAAGGAAGGCTCTACTTTGGAAATAAAGTTCTCTTTGTGAATCCTGTGTATTTGTGTGTCTGTGTGTTTGCCTCTGCTGTTCTTATAGCTGAGAATGGAGCTGAGGACTGAGGAGAGAATAAAGGGTCAGTTTTCGGCAAATTCAGAACCTCTGTGCATCAAAGAGTCCAGTGTGTTGAAATGGCAAATAACTTTATTGAGAACACAGAGTCAGAAATTCAGTGTTTCAGCCAGAACTGCCCACTCCAAGCAAACAATATATTAAAACCCAAAACCTAAAACTCCACCCTTTTCCAAACCTAGCCCCCACCTCCAATTTCCACAGTCTATGCCCCACAGGTAACAAGGTCCCTTTGTCATCCCCAGAAACTAGCCCCCTTTCAATTAATACCAGCTTACAACTTTCTTCAGCCAACATCCCACACATTGCAAAAGTTATCATTCCTATAACTATTAAGCCAGTTGTAAAATTATCCCAGACCCCCCCATCTAGCTAATTTATAAAACGACCCATAATCCCCAGCCAAATTTAGAACCTAAAGCAACTATCTATACTATTAGCAATTAAAATCTAAACATAACAAAATACACCATTAAAACATAAATAGACACATGGACAGACAAACCTTACAAACAAATCACAAGGGCTTTTCTTAGCACCATTGAAACAGAAATATTTTTCTTATATTCCTTTTTGAAAAAAATAATGTTAGTTTACTGCTGAGATTTGTGTGGCTT
>NW_024804391.1:0-5452 GCF_019175285.1 Sceloporus undulatus
TGCTCCTGAGCATTAGTATTGGTACTGGAGGCAAGAATAGCATAGAAAGAATATATGGTTCCTATTCCACAAAAAAGAAGAGCAGTTGGACATGTTCCAAAAAACTTTTTATTCAGAACAAAAGATATGAACCCATGACTTGAAACAACAGGTCAGGTAAGCCTTGTTTGACTAAACAAAACAAAACATGGGAATCTTCTAGAGAACACTTGAAGGCTTCAAAAATGCATCCTGGAATGTTTTGTTTTGTTTTGGCCTCCCCTTTTATTTTAATTTCTATTTGGGTGGCCAAACTTGGATATTGGTTCTTTTCTTTTTCACATGCTGGGGGAGCTGATAAGACATCTCCCTGTTTTTCTGTTTTGCTCTCTATACTGTAGTAGACTCAGAGTAGAATCCCATTGTTCAGTTCAAGTTTTATTGCATTGCTCACTGCAGACATGATTTTGCAGTCCAACAATGTATTTCTCCAGCTCCACCTCCCCCCAGTACTGATGCTGATTTAAAAAAAAACTAGCTAGATAGGACAGAAATGGGTGTAATTACAAAAGTGACTGCTTTACTTTGGACATATCATGAGAAGCCATGATAGAAACGCAGATTGGAACGTTAGTCCTTACCTGAGATACGTCCCTTTCCAGCAGAGAAGGTCCAGTCATCCTGACGTTGGGTAGCTCCGCCTGCAAAGGCTCCTGTAGGCAGGACAAAAATCTAAAAAACAAAAGGCCAGGGCCTGACCCCACCATCGTGGGCGGAGCGACCCCTAGCAATCCTCAGTCAATGACCAGCCTCGTGGAACATCCAGTGGCCTCTAGACATAATAGGCAACCAGACTGGGCTGGCTCAGGAGGTCCAGAAAAAACTACCAGTCCAAGTCTCTAGACCAACCCTGCAGTCATTGGTTTCCAGGCGTCTGTAGGAAGAAGGGTGGGGAGGATGACCGGACCTTCTCTGCTGGAAAGGGACGTATCTCAGGTAAGGACTAACGTTCCATTTCCCAGCAGAGAAGGGGGCCGGTCATCCTGACGTTGGGATTTACAAAAGCGCTGATCCCCCTAGGGTGGGCCTGCTGACGCCTGTGGTGACTGTGGAACTATCTGTTGAAGGACTCTACGACCAAAGGCTGCCTCTGCTGATTGAAAAGCGTCCAGCTTGTAGTGTCTAGTGAACGTGGACGGGGTCTTCCATATGGCCGCCCTGCAAATCTCGGCAAGGGGGGCATTAGTGGAAAAAGCTGCTGAGGTGGCAGCGCTTCTGGTGGAATGGGCCGTGATGTCCTTAGGAGGAGGTAGGTCCAGGGTCTTGTAGCTTGAGATGATACATTGTTTGATCCACCTGGACAATGTCGATAGTGAGACCCTCTTGCCCTTGGATCTTGGTTGGAAGGAAACAAAGAGAGTCTCGGTTTTTCTAAAAGCTGCTGTCCTTTTGAGGTAGAACTTAATGGCTCTGCGCACGTCTAAGGTGTGCCAAATCTTTTCAAGGTCGTTTGTTGGCCTGGGGCAAAAAGAAGGCAGAACGATGTCTTGGGAAGAATGGAAAATCGAGTTCACCTTGGGAATGAAGGTCGGGTCTGGTCTCAGCAGAACTGAGTCGGGCCGGATGATGCACAGCTCCTTTCTCACTGACAGGGCCCCTATCTCCGAGACTCGTCGGGCAGAAGTCACTGCCGTTAAAAAGAGAATCTTGAAGGTGAGAAGTTTTAGGGAAGCCTCTCTCATTGGTTCGAAGGGGTGAATCGTCAAGGCTTTGAGCACTGTGTGGAGGTCCCACGAGGGGAAGCGGTGTCTGGTCGGGGGTGATCTGTTGGAGACTCCCTTGAGTAGCCTTTTGACGTGAGGGTGGCGGGAGATCCGAGCAGCTTGGTCGTGTGGAAGTATGGAGGTAATCGCAGCCACCTTTCTTTACTGTGTTAGGTCGGAGACCTTGTGAGATGCCGTCCTGAAGGAACTGTAGGAGCGTGGAAACCGTGACCCGAATGAAGTCTTTCTTTTTGCGTTTACACCATCTCTTGAAAGCTGTGAAGGTGTATTCGTAAACCTTGATGGTTGATTGGCGCCTAGATGCCAGGATCGACTCGATCACCTCGGAGGAATAGCCATATTTGGTTAGCATGTTCCTCTCAATTTCCAGGCGTGAAGCTGAAGCCAGGTCGGGTCTGGATGGTAGACTTGACCCTGCGACAACAGATCCGGTCTGGTTGGGAGAGGGAGGTTCTGCGTTGACAGGCTGAGAAGCTCTGAAAACCACGGACGCCTGGGCCAAGCTGGAGCTATCAAGATGACCACCGCTCCGGTTCTTCGGACCTTGGAGAGAAGTTTTGTCAACAGTGTTATTGGAGGGAAGGCATACAGGAGACCGTTTGGCCAGCGGCACGTCAGTGCATCGAAGTCCTCTGCCCCTTGTGTCTTGAACCTCGAGAGGAATCTGGGAGTCTTGGCGTTGACGGGCAAGGCAAACAGGTCCATTATTGGTGGGCCGAAGACCTCCACTATGGTCTGGAACACCTCTGGGTGCAGGCTCCATTCTCCTTGATCGATGTCTGTTCGACTTAGCCAATCGGCCTTGGAGTTTAGTAGACCCTGTAGGTGTTCTGCGTGTAGAGACAGTAGGTTGGTCTCTGCCCACGCTAACAGCAGCTGGGCCTCCTTCATCAGGGTTAGTGATCTTGTTCCGCCCTGGCGGTTGACATGTGCCTTGGCGGTAATGTTGTCGGTTCGTATGAGGACTGACTTGTGACGGACTAGCCTTTTGAAGGATTGGAGGGCTAGTTGTATCGCTCGAAGTTCCAGCCAATTGATGCTGTGGGACTGTTCTTCCGGAGACCATTGTCCCTGGGCCAGTTGGGACCCGCAGTGGGCTCCCCAGCCCCGGAGGCTGGCATCTGTGGTGATCTGAATCCTCTCTGTCTCCCAGATGGGACGGCCCCTGGATATTGCCTGGGATAACCACCATTTGAGAGACTGTCGAACCTGTTCGTGTATCTGTATTTTGCGGTGACTCCTTTGGGCGATGGCCTGTTGGTGTGGGAGAAGAAGCCATTGAAGAGGCCTGGCGTGGAATCTCGCCCAGGGTAGGCATTCGATAGCTGCTATCATCAGCCCCAGTAGGCGAGAGAGTAGCTGTAGGCTGGCTCGAGGTGACCTGAGAGCCCTCAGGACTGTCTTCTGAATGGTCGAGACCCGCTCTGGAGTCAGGCAGACCGTCCCCGAGTGAGTGTCTATCTGAGATCCCAGGTGGAGGATCCGTTGACTGGGCTGGATGGAACTCTTGTCCAGGTTGACCAGAAAACCGTGGACCTCCAATGATCTGAGGACCTTGGCGGTGTCTCATATGGCCTGTTGAATAGAGGGGGGCCTGATTAGGAGGTCGTCCAGGTATGGATGAACGTGGATGAGCTGGGTCCTCCAATGAGCGACCAGAGCCACCATGATTTTGGTGAAAACCCTGGGAGCGCTTCGAGAGGCCAAAAGGAAGTGACCTGAACTGGAAATGGCGCCTGCCATATTTGAACCAGAGAAAACGACGGGAGGAGGGGTGGATTAAAATATGGAGATAAGCATCCTGGAGGTCTATAGAGGACAGAAAGTCGTTGGGCTGAAGGCTGTCCAGGATAGTCTTGAGGGTCTCCATCCTGAACTTTTTCTTGCGTATGAACTGGTTGAGTGGTCTCAAGTTCAGGATGGCCCTCCAGGTCCCGTTCTTCTTGGGCACCAGAAAGAAGGTGGAATAACAACCCAGGCCCCTCTGGTCTATTGGGACCGGCTCGATGGCGTTGACGGCGACTAGGCGGTCGATGGCTTCCAGTAGGAGGCGGTGTTTTTCGGGATCGCTGGATTTGGGGGAAGGGATGAAGAGGTCTCGAGGTGTATGGAGGAACTCTAGTCTGTATCCATCGCGGATGGTGTTGAGAACCCATCTGTCTGTTGTGGAGCCCTCCCAAACTCTTGCGAATCCCTGAAGGCGACCTCCTACTGGAGGGGCCCCGTCACGCTTGTTGGTTTGTTTGATGTTTGGAACCTCCTCCACCCTTGGAGGGGAAGGTGGATCGGCCTTGCTTGCTGGACTTAGAATCCCCCCAGCGGGGCTTGTTAGGTCTAGACTCCCTGGCTTGAAAGGAGTTGGAGGGAAAGAAGGAGCGTGAAGATCGAAAGCAGGAAGATTTTCTGAACTGTCTTTTATCCTCTCTCTTTTTAGTTGAGGGTAAGGCTTTCTTTTTATCCTTTCCCTCCACTAGCACTGGGTCTAGGGACTCTCCAAACAGTTTGGTACCCAGAAAGGGAGTGAAGGCCAAATTTTGCTTAGACCTGGAGTCTACCTGCCAGTTTTTGAGCCAGAACTGTCGTCTGACCGCCACGGTTGCCGCCTGTGCCCTGGCACATTGTTGAATGGTGTCCAAGGTGCCGTCGGCCCCCAAGGCCAAGGCCTTAGAAATTTTGTTAATGGTTTGTCTGACCTTGGTGTCTGTATGTGGGAGGAGTTCCAGTAGCTCCTTGGACCACTGGAGGGAGGCGCGCATCACCAAGGAAACAGTGGTCGCTGCCCTAATGGCAACTGAGATAGCTTCATGGTTTTTTTTTGAGTGCTCCCTCCACCCTCCTATCCTCTGGATTTCTGAGGGTGTCTTCGCCATCTCTAGTGAACACGGCAGAAGAAACCAAAGCCAACACCGGAGCGTCCACTAGGGGAACCTTGAGGCTATCCATCACACCCCGTTGGAGGATGTAATGTTTTCGAATGGAGCTATGATTGGGTCTAGATGATGCTGGTTTGTTCCATTCGTCCCTAATGATTTGCATAATGTTGTAGGGACAAGCGAGCTCTTGGACTGAAGAGGTCGTGGCTGGGAAGAGCTCTTCGCCCACCCTGGGAAGGTCTGAGTCAATTTTTGGAGCCTCACTAGATGGCAGAGTGATGCCAAGAGTTTTAATGGTTTTTTTTGATAAGGAGTGGATAGTCCTCTGGTCTCAGCAGATGAGAGGACATGGGGGTGTCTCTGGACTCCTCTCCCTCCTCATGAGAAAGTTCACCTTCCTCAGACTCTGAAACCTCGGACTCTAGGGCCATGGGGGCCCCCCCGTCCTCCGAGGATTGGGATGGGGACCTCTTTCTTTTGGATGACTCCCTGGCATATCTGGTTATCTTAGCTGGTGGTTGATGGGAGTGTTCCGATTCGGAACCTGAATCGGAATAATCACCCTGTCTGGACCTAGAGGAAGAAGGGCGATCCAGGGATCGGGGGTCAGAGCGGTCCCTAGGGGCAATGTCATCCCCATCCCCCTGTATGACTGACTCAATTGGTGGATCTTGGGGGCGGGAGTTGCTGGAGCAGGAGTGGTTAGCTGAACCCCTGTCCCGAGAATGGGGGGACCGGCGCCTCTTAGGGCCGCCGCCATCCCGGTCCCCCATTGCGCCCTGTCCCCCGCTGATGGCCGCTGCGCAGTCCCGTGAC
>NW_024804392.1:0-5449 GCF_019175285.1 Sceloporus undulatus
TTGGGCTTTAGGGGCCTCCACTGTCACTCTAAGGTAGTTTGCCCTCCCCTTTCTAAGTCCCTGCAAGGCTTGCAATGGGGAGAATGGGGGGCAAAGTGACTGCAACGGGAGCAAACCTTCTGGAGGGGGAAGGCCTCCCTCATCCCCCTATAAACTCCTCTCTCGAAAAGGGAGGAGGAAGAGAAAAGAGTATATCACACGGAGCTTTTGGGTGGTATTGTGGCTCAGTTCCAGCTCACTTCCGAAGTGATTGCACTTCCAACGATGCGGTTTCACCTCATAAAGGGACTGTTTTATCAGACGCCATTGATTTCTATGGGAGTCCCTTGCAAATTCCTTCAGTGGTGTTTCTGAAGTAACCCCTCATTTTGGTAAAAACGGGGGGAAAGTGTCTTCAGAGAATTCGCTTCCAGGCTGCCTTCGATGGCACTGCGATTTGGTCTGGTGTGGAAAAGCACTCCGATGCCACCCCCCTTGGCCCCTGCCTCCTGCTCCGTCATCCCCCTCCTCCTCCTCCTTCATGCCATCTCCTCCTCTCTGCCAACCAGCCGATCCCATCATCCCCTGCATCCCCTGTGTCCTCCTAGACCCCGATCTGCTCCCTTCCTTCAGCCTCCCACCAATCCCATCATCCTTGCCTTCTCCTAGACCCCCATCTGCTCCCCTCCTTCCACCAATCCCATCATCCCCTGACTGCTCCTACATCCCCATCTCACCCCCTCTCCACCTAACCCATCATCCCCTGACTGCTCCTGCATCCCCATCTGGCCCCCTCTCCACCTAACCCATCATGCCCTGACTGCTCTTGCATCCTGGCCCCAGCAACCCCCAGCAAGCTATCCCATCATCCTCCTAGACTCCGATGAAGGATGACAGCTAAGAAGGAGGCAGGGAAGGAGGGCAGCGTCCAGAGCCCCACTGAGCATGTGCAAGGGGGCCAATGAACCCTCAAAGTATGCTCTGGTGTGGTAATACAATGTGCACTCACTCCCCTTTGCTTGAGTCCGCATCACATGATTGGCTTGGAATCGAACTGACTTCTCTTCCCCTTCACTTCGGAAGGACAACAGAAAGGCAACCAGGTGTGGAAAAACATCACATTTTAACCTCAATCTGCATTGCTAGAGAGGAGTGACTCTGGATCTGGTGTGGAAAAACATCATGCTTTGCATTGCTAGAACAGGAGTGACTGCGGATCTGAGCTGCAATCTCCCCCATGTGTGATAAGGTCCGAAGATAAGAAGGGAGAGGCTCACCTGGGCTGTCCATTCATGACTGCAACCATGCTAGCCTCCATCCTGGCAGATGCACAGAGCTGGCAATGCCCTGGGAGCCCCAGGAGGGCCTTCTTATGGGCCTGGAGAGCCAGGCCTCCCTCCCAGGCCCCTCCTTGGGCACCAAAGGGCCACCCTCCAAATCTGCCCCATGGCACCTGGAGGGAGGCGGATGCCCATCCAGGGAGGAGCAAAGCCATCCTCCTTGCTGACCCAGCAGACAGGCTGCCCCTCCCCAGGGATGATGGGTGAGGGGGTCCCTGGGCAAGGGAAGGCAGGTTCCTGATCCCCAATTGAGGTCAGTAGAGAGCCCCCCAGATCCCCCCTTCCCTTTTTATTTGTTGCAAATGGAGTCACAGTCTCCTGAACTGTATGGAACCTCTTTCCTTTTACTAGTTTATGAAGACCAAGCAAAAATAAATAAATGAATTAAAAATTTAAAAAATGAAGCAATGCCTTGGGAAAAGGGTGGCATGCAGATTTAAGTTATGATGAAGCCACAAAATGTAGAGGCTTTAATAAACATGCAATAAGAAAAAGCATTACTTAAAATCTGGAATAAGTACAAAAGATTCATATATAACCAAATCCCGAAGTTGGACGTTTGCCCAGGAAGCTTTTTGCAAAGCAGAAAAACTACACAAAAGTAAATGGATCACCTATAAATCCAAAATGGAAAAGAAGAAAGATTTAAAACAATAAATGGACTACAGAAAGAAGGAATAGAATTACAATGGTTATGGCATTATCAAGTAAAAGAAAGATTTAGAAAAGATATTAACAATACTAGAATTGAAATGGAAACAAGGGAGTTAGAGAAGATTCTCTCTGAAGGCAGGAAAAATAAGATATCCAAAGTTTATAAGATGTTTTTAGATATAGAGCTAAAAGAAGAATCGGTATAATGTTGAGATGCATGGATGTATAGTTCTTTATGTAGATATATTGCTTTGTGAATCTACTGCTAAGAAATTAAAAAATAACAGAAAACCATCAACATTAGTTTTTAATTTTCTTTTCCAACACTTAAGACCAACTTCAGTACATGACAATAACATTAACCCAGGCATAACTAACCTAACCTAAACCCTCACCACAGGGCTGGCAGCCAGGTCCAACGGAGTCAAGGTGGGCATCCCAGGGGTTGGCATCCAGCATCACAATTCCCCTAAAAGACAGAAGGGAGAGAAGGGAAGATCAGGGGAGACTAAGGAGAAAAGAGGCACCTAGAGAGGCTGCCCAGTGACTACAACTGCTACAGCATTCAGTAGTCAAAGGTATGCCACATAGTCTTCAGGAATGAAGTCCACGCCATACTGTGGAAAGAGGAGATAAAAGGGGTGGCATGAGAGGGGACAAGGAGGGTCCCCATTCCCCCCAAGAGCCTTCCCAGCTGGGCCCAGAAAGTATCCCCTTGGAATGGGGGGGTCTTACCTGAACCCCAGGGTCATAGGGGCTCACAGGACTGGTAGCCAGGTCCATCAGAGTCAAGGTGGGCATCCCTGGGTTGAGCATTGCCATCCCCCTGGAAAAGAGAAAGGAAGATAGGGAGAGACCAAGGAGAAGACAATGGTCCAGAAGCAGAAAGGAGGCAGCCTGACTGGGGCTCTGGTGCCAAAGTCTCAAGGAGTCTCACTGCCCTGTCCTGGATCCATCCCGTTCTCCTTGCTGCCCCATTGCTGCCCCTCACACCTGGAGCCAACTCCTTCCCCCACAAACATGGGTCATCACTGCTTCAACCAGCTTCAAAACTGAGTTAAAGACTATACTGTTCAGGGAAGTGTTCCCAAGCATTATTGCATTATTGTTATCTAATGTTCTTTTCATTTGTTGTCTGCCTTATTTTATTGAATGTTAACTTGTAATAATATGTATTACTGTATATTTAATTATTTTGGAAAATGTGCACCATAGGCAGTTTATATTATCTATTTTAAATGATTGTATGTACAGTGCTGTGTAAGTTTACAGCGCTATATAAATAAATCTTAATAATAATGATGATGGTGTTGATGATGATGATGATGATATCTGGCCAGGAAAGTCAGAGCAAGGGGAAGGGGTGAGGGGCCTCTGTCTTGGAGGGGGGCAGAAAGACAGCAAGATATTAAGGCTGACCCCTCCAGCATGAAGGTCTCCCATCCAGAGAGAGATAAAGGAAACCCTCCCTTCTCTGATCTTTTTCTGTCTCCCTTTGCTCTGCCAGCCTTCCACTGTGATCCTCCTTTAGGCTCCTCTTTTAAGTCAATGCAAGGCTAGTAATGGGGGGACTGAAAGTCAATGCCAGGAGACCAACCGTCGGGGGCTGGGTGGGAATATGCCTCCCTTTCACCAACCTCCCCCCCCCCCAAAAAAAAAATACACGCGACCAACTGCCCTCTTGGAAGAGTCTCACCTGGATTGGTGTTCCATGAAGTCAACACGACGACCTCCATTCTGGCAGCTGGACCGAGTTGGCAATGCCCCAAGAGTCCCAGAAGGGCCTTATTATGGGGCATGACATATTATGGGGGTGGAAGAGAAGGCTGTCGGAAATGAGGGAATTTGCCACAGCAGTGGGTTGCCCTCCCGCAGGGCAGGCATTCAGTCAGGAGGGCAAAGGGAGAGACTGGTCAGGCCCTTGGCAGAAAGAACTGGTGCAGAAGGCTCCATGTCTGGACTTTGCAGCTCAGCCCAGCTGCCCTCCTCTCCGGTCGCCTTTAATTGCAAGGACTGACCCAAGATGGATCTTTGAAAGGCCAGGGGAGGAGGAAAGGCTTTGGAAAAATCCAACAAGCAAAGAGGTCTAAGCAACACAGACTAGGCTGGGGATAGATGGAAAGGCTTTCCCCTCTCATTTCTGAATGCCAATTCAAGCACCCCAGACAGCACCATGAGAAAAGGCAGGTTCATAGTTAGGGTCTTTTAGAGACAAGCAACAATGCCACAACAACAACCCCATGAGTCAAAAGCTACGACCCAGGAAAAGTTCAGACCCAGATCTCCCAAAAGTCTCCCCAAAGAGGGAGCCAATCCTGAGTACTGCCTCCCAAGGGTTCCATTTCAGATACTGGCTCAGTCTGCCTCCTTTCACCGTAAATCTATCTGGAAGCCCACTTTCTGCCCCATCTAGGGTCCCTGGTGCCCTAGATCAGGCTGATCCTTGGTCTCTTGGCAAAGGCGAGTGCATCAAGAGCGCTAAGGATAACTTAGCCACAATTCCGTCAAAGCTGAGCTCTCCATCAAAGTCATCTCTCTCCAAGTCTTCAAAGACCTCCTGCAGAAAGACAAGGCAAGGGAGGGAGCATTGGGGGAGGCATAGGGAGGGTCTCGATCCCCTCAGCCCCAAGATCCTCCCCCCAGTTGGGAGAGAACTTCTCTGCCTGAGAATTCTAAATACCCCTCCTTAAAACTGCAAATCCCACAATGCAACAGGAGGCAGCTAGAGGAGTCAAAGTGGAATAGTAGCACTTTAAGAGTATAGTGTGATAAACATCCAGTATCCAACTCCAACAAGGGCTTTTAATAGACATCCCAGTTAGTCTGGTACCTGGGACATTGTCTCAAATGAAGGTTGACCCAGAGCATGGCCCCCTCCCATCTTCTCTATCTCAAACTGGGCAGGGATGAAAGTGGACTGAAAGAGCATCCTCCCATTTGAAAGGGGGATTGGAGGAGATGACTGTCAAAATAACTAATCCTCCCTAGAAGCAAGGACAAATCAACTGTAGTTATAGTATTTTAATAAGGTGATGTGATTCCTTGGGAAAGAGAAGAATGCTCAGTAAGATGGAAGGCAAGAGGACAAGAGAAAGGTCCCCAGACAGATAGATGTGGACTGACTCCCCCAAAGCAGGGGTCTCCCAGGAGGGAGAAGGGGAAGGGGAGGCCCTTTGGACAGGATGGAGGGACATCCCTGACCCCTCTCTTCACCAGAAGGACCCCTCTCTGGACTTTGCAGCTCAGCTCCCACCCGTCCATTTTACCTCTGGTCTTTTCCAGGCCAGAAAAGGGGGGGGGGTACCAATGGGCGCAGTACTTGTTCTTTGAAAGGCAAGTTGGGGAGGAAAGGCTTTGGGAAAATACAACAACCAAAGAGGCCTACTCAACACAGACCAGACCGGATGTACTGTATATAGAAAACTCAGCCCTCTCGGAAATGGTCTTAGTAATGAACCTTCGCATTGGCTGCCCCC
>NW_024804393.1:0-5447 GCF_019175285.1 Sceloporus undulatus
GGAACAGGACCCTCTCTTCTCCAATGTTTTAGATTTCAGCTCCTATGCCCCCATCCACCCACACCCACATATGATCAAATGGGAAAGGATTATGAATGTGTGAAGTCCAAATCATCTGGAGGACTAAAGCTTCTGTACCCCTGAACTAAGGCATAGAAGCAATTGGGATGAGCCAAATTCCATTGGGAGGAAACTGGGTTTTAGGCAAATGGAGTGAACATGGGGGAAAAAAGAGAGAAGACAAATAAAGCTATGCCTTATGGCTGCCAGTGGATAAGGATGAGGATAATGCAAAAGAAAACTGAAGCAGAAGTGTTGAGGTATTTGGTCTTAGATATAGTAGAGTGAAGTCAAGGGGCTGTTTTCAAATCTAATGTTGCAAGGGGGGGGGTAATGTTAGCATGGCATCCCCAGGGTGGATGTGGACACATTTCTTTACAAGGGTGAATGCTTTTGTTTGGGAAAGACAAAACATGAGAAGCAACTTCCTTTGTTGGATAAGAGACTGGTTGGTTGGGAGTTCCGTTCCTCTCTGCTACAACCTCTGTAAGTTCATCCTCGAGGAGCCCATGTCTCCCAGCTAAATTCTATTTTGAAAAGGATGAGACTGTATCCAGCTGCTACTATCCAGCTGTTTATTAAGCCTAGTGCTCAGTTGTGGAGTGGGGAGAGATTTATGCCTTGCCACTGGAGGCTGGTGGGAAGTTAAATGGTTGGTATTTTATATACTGTAGATGTGTTAAGGAAAGGACTAGAAACTATAGAGAAGAATGATCTCCCAGCACTGAGGAGTCTAAATGCTGCTTGTTTTTTCCCAGATCCTGATGAGGCAAGAAGGGGACCTTGAAACCTTCCTATGAAAGGCTAAACCTGCCTTTATGTTCTTGTGTAAACTCTTGAGAGTGACCTTTTCAACAACACAAATCTTTATCAAATTGTCTTGATCTTTCGTATGCTTTTAAAATTATTTTGCTTTGCTTTAGGCTAGTATTGGGTGACATTTGTTATGGCTTGCAGCAGGCCAGCTTTGCTCACTAGCAAATTTCGAGTTATTTCATATGAGTTTGGAAGAGAAAGCTGACCTCCAAAATTACCTGTTGTTAAATGACTGGTGAAGAAAAAAAATTCCAGTGAACAGTAGACTAAAGAATGCCTAATACAGCAGGTTTATATTTTCCATGTATCTGGATTATGTCTCCTGACACAGATATACAAGTCCTTAACTCACAAATCTCCACGGACAGAAGTGTAATAGCTGGATGTAGGTGGCTGGATCACTCTGGGTAGTCAATATAAAATTCTTTATATTCACTAGCAATAAAGCTCAGATTTGTTTCTTTATATTGTTAAGACAACCACAAAGCCTTTTCCATAAGCAGAAATATATTGACTAAATATGATAGTTAAGCTGAAGCAGACCCTTTTCATCATGCGGAAATCTGCACAGAATAGGAATGCAATTCTTCACTAAGTTTCTTCTTGAAGATAGTGATGAGTAATTTCAACATTCCCCCCCCCATTCATAATTCAGGACTAATTGCGCACAAAATTTGCACATGGTTGTTTTGTGCAGAAAATTAATTCATGCACAGAAAAGGCTTGCCTTTGCACAGAAAATGCTGTTTTCTATACAAATCAACCATGTGCAAGTTTTACAAAGAATAAACCCCCAATTATAGCATTTTCTACACAGACAACAGCATCTTCTGTACAGGAATTAATCTTTCTTCATTGCAACATTATTTTCTATGCAGAAAACATTATTTCCTGCACAAACTGTTTTCTACACAAACGCATGCAATTTTGTGCAGAATAAGTCCTGAACTGCAAAGGTTCTCATCAGTCCAGGATTCCTCTCCTCACAGTTTCTTGATGCTTGAAAAACATATTTTCCAACTATTTTCTGAATATTGTCAAATATTCTTTCCATCCCTAGCAGAGAATAATTTCCATGGCGAAATTCCTCAAAATGCATTCATTACTGCTCTATTTTGGCTTGTGCGCCAATATTGGGTTTCTCACCCACTCTCAAGCCCTTTTTCAGAATCAGAACTACCACTGGGTAGAATGATGTTACAGCCTCGGACAATAGATTTTGGGTGTCGAATTATTACCTACCTATTATTATTGTATTTGTTCTTCCAGGCTGGGGGAAGAAAGGGTGCCAAATAATTTGAGTGTCTTTGAATACATGACAAGGATAAGGGTGGCATAATTTGCTACTTTGCCTCAGGCAGCTAGATGTTTTGGGCTGGCCCTCCCCCTTCTGTTCATTCCACAGAATGGCAATAACTTCATGTCAGAGCTTTCAGCTAAAACAGCCACTCAGTGACTTATCTGAAATATTATTTGAATGCTGAGTATTTGGCTTCTGTAAAATCTCATCAAAATTTGGAGAGAAGGCACAAAGGTTTCCCACCAAATATAGTGGCATTTCTCAGAGGAATTTGCACATATATATATACAGGGCATTTTAAAGTAATTGCTACAATGGGTCCATTCTCCTTTTGAAGAAATTCAAGAGTGGAAGCTTCTCCATGTCATACCGCCCTGACATTCACATTGAGTTGAAAGTTATTTGGAAAAGAAGGAAGCTAATGCTTTTGCAAATATATTGGAAATACAATTTATACACTCAATATCCTAGCAATTTTTATCATCAGAAAATACTTTAATTACAAAGCAGAAAAATCCCAACCACTCTTATCACAATTTAGAAAAATTGATATTTAGCACAACTGATCTGACTGCAAAAGACATATATCTGAGATTTTAATATTTTTATTATTTTCAATGACTTGCAGAAGACATTGAAACAAAGGTGAGAATCAGGGTTCACTGATTAAATTATGTGTGCCCATTTGTTTCCATTGAGTGTACAAAAGCGAGGAGTGGATATCCATTTAGACACACAACTGTTACTTTAAAAATGCTTTGTATGCACATGCATACATACCTACTTCTTAGAACATATGGTCACTGCAAATTCATACATAGAAAGTTGTACATCTTGTTGAATTTCTTTTAATTTTCTCTAGAAGTGTTGCCTGACCAAGACTTCCCACCCATTTCACTTTGTCATTTTTCTTTCCATCTCCCTCAAACCCTACACAGATATACTCTTAGAATCTGATGATGACTTGAAACTAGAGATAAACCAATGCACCAATTTTATCTTCTCTATTAATCAAATGCTTTAAATTTCAAATTTCTTTGTGAAGAAATGTGCAAGTTTTTGTCAATTTCTTATCAGAAACAAATGAATTCTCCACCAAATTCAATAGGTAATGGCTGTCACCAGTATAATGGCACCGTATGTGTCTACCATCTCTCTGTTAAAGATGATGAACATGTAAGAAAATAAAGGAGGTAGAAAACCCAGATCAGCACTGCCAGAAACACAGTGGGGTAAATACAAGTTCAAATGCTGACTTTTAAGAAGAATGCACTCAAAGCTCACTCTTGACTTTTAAAAGTTTTCACTTCAATTGCCAGGAGGAGGAGTCCTGTCAATTTTGCTTTTCTGTCCATTCAGTTATAAAAGAACAAAATCAAAACCTCAAGTACTTTCCATCCAATTTATCAATAAATTAGCAAATTTGGGGAAGTTGTGATTTTTTTAAAAAACAAAGTGAATTATCACCCACTCCTAACTGTGGTACAAGACGATAACTGTTTCCTGAGGCATCATCCTATGAAGCAACACTTGGATCTCAGAATCCTAGGGTGTTATTTTTTTTCATCTGATTATTCACTGCCCAGCAAGAACTCATTACCACCAATGGTCCCAGAACTGCCCCAGCCCATACATGGCTGTTCCTTCAAGGTGAGCAGGTCCTTCCTTCCATCCCCTTGTATTTTGTTTTAGACCAGGATGTTGTTGGATACAAATCCCAAAGTCCTAAATGACATGCCCAACAGTGAATGATACTGGGGTTGGAAATCAACAACATTTGGTGGGCTGCTCTTTACTGACTCCTGCTTTAAGCACTGGAGGAAATTCTGAGCAGAGGACAAATCTCCTAGCATTCTTGAGAATTTATAGTCCTCTGTCCATTATCTTTGAGCTAGTTTCCATAACCTAGGATGTCTGAAGCCTCTGGTGCCTTAAACACACAGTCGTCATCTGGCTACTGAACAAGCAAGTGGGAGAGGAGTTTTGCAGCAGAAAATGGACTGCTTATCACATTCGAATAAGTATGATCTTTCAAGAGTTACAATTCTATGCATAACTGAACTGTGCAATACAAACAATACACTTAGGTGTGAATTTCTAGTTGGAAGCCTTCTTCATTCTCTGAGGAAATTTTGGAGAATGAATAATTACTAGGTGTCTCTTCTCTAATGAAGACAAATGCCATATCACATTACTACACAGTATTCTTCTAATTCAATGGCAAAGGCTGGGATTCTTCTGTGCTTTGATGAACACAACGCCAGTCTAGATAGGTATCTCCTATTTCACTATTGCCCCATTAAACAACCAAATTAAGTGTCAGTCATCTGCTACTGAGAACAGGGCTCAGGACCTTGGATACCTCTTTAAAGATTAGATGAAAACCTACAGCAAATGTACACCACTGACACTACGATCATCAGCCTCCACTGCTGGTGGAAAATTCAGTCTTATTTTTGCATGTGTTTGCTTGTTTTTATTCTACTCTTCAGGTAAAAAGACTCCAAATAGCTTAAATAAGATCAGTAACAAGTTCCTTTCCCTACTGTGCGCTCTCTCTCTCTCTCTCTCTCTCTCTCTCTCACACACACACACACACACACACACACAGAAATATGGAAGAAGGAGGAAATTCTTCAAGAATTTAATATCATGCCAAAACTTTCCACAAGCTGAAATTATCTGTCATTTTCTTAAGGGGTGGTTGAAGAATTTTTCATTAGGGGAAAAAAATAGAAACTTACAACCCATTTCTGACAACGTTATGCAACCTGTAGGAAAACCAGTGTACCATCTGCCTTCCTTTCTCTTGGGGCCCTCACCTCTCCTGTGCACTTGTATTGGCAACCAGCAACCTGATGACACTGGTTGCCAGATGGTCCTGGATCTTGGTTTACACAAGGCTCTGTCTGAAGACCAGTTGAATGACAGCCTTCTATTTGAATGGGTCCTCTTTCAAGAGCGACCCATTCATGTCCAGTTTAGGGATAAAGAACCATAAGAAGGAAGAAGAAGGTCACTGGAATTGTCCATCAAAAACTGACACAGGGATTGTTGACTGAGCAGCTAAACGCACAGATCTCCTGGTCACATAGACTTTGTTGGCATTGGACAGGATACTGCGAAGGCAGTCGGAATATCCTGGTCCTGGACCTGCCCCAGTCTCTCCCCATTACCTGGGCCTCAGTTCCTGCACTGTGCTGGCCATCCGCACATCTGCACATCTGCTGCTGCTGTCATTGGTCTCTCATTTCTGAGGTCAGAACAAGGT
>NW_024804394.1:0-5446 GCF_019175285.1 Sceloporus undulatus
ATAACATACTATTACAGGGATCAGATCTGGTCACCTGCTTGGCAGCATCATCCTTGGTAAAATATGTATCTTTTTTAGATGTATCTTTCTGGAACTGAACTGAAAAGCACATGATGGCTAAAAAAAATATTTAAAAGTGGTTTTCAATCATTTTTTTTATTGTTAAACAGCAGAAATTTTGAGATGGATTTTGGCAGTACTGCCTGGCTTTTATGTCTGTGGGATAGGGAATCCAGTTCCGGCTTTAGCCAGTTGTAAAGAAGCTATCAAGAATGCTCAACCCAATCTCCAAGATAGGCACAGTGCCCTGGATGGTTCCACAAAAGTTCATACTATAACCCAGAACAGATTAATTGGTGTACTGCCATGGAAGCTACCAAGCATTGTTGGATTTTGGTAGCATGGATTTGGACTGGTGAGTAATGTGACAAACAGTGTATACACACTGCAGAATTAAAGCAGTTTGACACCACTTTAGCTGTCATGGTTTCATCGTATAGAATCCTGAGATTTATAGTTTGGTGAGGTATTTAGTCTATCTGGCAGAGAGCTATGCCACCCCACCAAACTAAAAATCCCAGAATTCTGTAGAATAGAGTTATGGTAGTTAAAGTAGTATCAAACTGCTTTAATATTGCAGCATAGATACACCCATAGAGTTATAGTACCCTGTTCTGTGATGGTGCCAGAGGAACTTTTTTATTTTAAAAAAAACCCTCTTAATGACCTACTAACTTTTCTGTCTCAGGTGTCTATCATCGTGATTTTCATTTTGAGCATGTTGAAATACCACCATGAGAATCATGAATCTGTAAATGAACCACCCATTTGCTTCCTTTCTTTCATATTTTCCCTTACAATTGTAATTCAAATATACAGTGCCTTTTAACTGTGGTTGGGTCCTCCTGACCATGTCCTCTGCTCTTAGTGGTTAATCACAGCTTGCTTGTTTGTTATATCTCAGTTTTAAAATAAGCTTTGTGTAGTTGAAGGCTTTCACAACCAGTGTCCATAGTTTTCTGTGGGTTTTCTGGGCTAGATAAAAATATATATGAAAAACTGCAGGTGTTCTAAATTTCTGGTCTAGAAGGCCAAAGCTTTAGCCTACATAGATAGGACTATTCTTGTTACTGTTGTTTTACATGGCAGTTACGTTATCCTAAGAAAGCTAGTGAGTACAGTAATGCAGAATGTCCTATTATTCACAGTATTATCAATGCTTGCAGTTGGTTAGGATCCTTCCATGCGTTGGTTATGGGCACCAGTGGAAGCTGGTGGTAAACTTATTCTGGATTTTAGTCTAAAGCAGTGATTCCCAAAGTGGATGGTATACCCCATCCAGAGGCACTGGAAAGATCCAGGGGAGTGGTGAGGGGAAGAGCAGGCAGCAAGGTGATGGTGAGGGACAAGGGGCAGCAAGGGGGCCTTCAGTCAAAGTACTGTTGTGCAAGAAAGACAAGGGAAACCAGCAGCCTTTAGGACCATGGTGGGGATGAGGGTTGCTTGAAATTTCTTTTTAGGGTCTCTTAAAACCACAATGGATTTCATGTGATGGCATCTCCTGCTCTTCACAAGCCAGCATGAGCTCAGTCCTTTAGATGCATATTTCACTGGTGTTGGCAGTGGCGATTGGGAAACTCTTGAGGGGTTTCGGCACAGGACATTACTTCTATGGATCAGGGCTGCAACATTTTTGGACAGAGTGAGTGACTGGAGCAAGGAGTTAGAGCATGTAGCATTAGAGGAGATGTGGTGTCAAAAATGAGCTTTCAAATTTGGGACCCTGCTTAGGCTTTGTGAAGGACGTGGTGGCTCAGCGATTAAGTCACTAACTCTGATGATTATAAGATTGACAAGCTGGCAGTTCGAGGCCCACGTACCACATGACAGAGTGAGCTCCCATTATTAGTCCCAGGTTCTGTCAAACTAGCAGTTCAAAAGCATGTAAAGGCGCAAGTAGATAGATTGGTACCACTTCAGCAGGAAAATAACAATGTTCCATATAGTCATGATCGCTAGATGATCATCAAGTCATCTTTGACAATACTGCCTCTTCAGCTTTGCAATGGAGATGAATACTGCCCCCTACAGTTGGACACGACTTGACTTGACACCCTTGTCAAAGGGGAAACCTTTACCTTTAATTTATGCTTTGTGTGCTTTGCTGGGTCTTGGTTGGCAAGTTGGTGCTGCTCTGCTGCTCTTGTTTTCTTTCATTGGACAGGCTGAGAGAAGAGGTAACTGAAGAAACAATGTTTGTACAGTCACTTCTCCTTTTTCACGGGGGATCTGTTCCAGACCCCCTCGTGAAAACAGAGTTTTGCCTATATTCAAGTCCCATTGGCTTGAATATAGGTGTGGGTGCACAGGCGGGTGCCCTATTCATTCTTACTCCATGGAGGGAGGACTGTATATGTAGGGGGGGCACTTGAAGCTGTGTGGGGACATGTCCGTGGGGAAAAGGAAGGAGGACTATCTGGGGACAATTCTTGGAAAGAGTTCTTCACCTCAAAGTGGCTCCTCTAGTTAAAATCTCTCAATTTCCCCATCCACTCCAGTCTCCAGTGCAGAGCATGTGGCCTTTGCAAACTCCCCACACACACACTAGCTGAACCCCTCTCCACCCCAATGAAGAAGGTTGAGAGACCTCCTTCATGGGAGAAAAGCTTCTCCTTTTGGACCTGATCACCTTGGGAGCAGCAACCAAGTGGCTGGCTGAGCAGTGATCAAAAAGCCTCTTGCCCGCACTGGCATTTGCTGTAGGGGTGGCATGAAAGAAAGGGTTCTTGGTTGTTGGTCAGCCAGCTGCTTGGTTGCTGCTCCCAGGGTGAGCAGATAGAAGCAAAAGGAGCAGTGACCAAGCAGCCAGTTGAGCAGTGACCAAGAAGCCTCTCACCCAGGCTGGCCTTTGCCACAAGGCCAGCACGGGCAAGAGGCTTCCCAGTCTCTGCTTAGCCTGATGCTCAGCCAGATGCTCCCAGGATCACTAGATGCAAAGGGAGAAGCGACTGAGATTGATTGTTTTTAAATTGTAGTAGAACTGTAGATTAATGTGAAGAAATACACATGAGGGGTACTAGAGTTGTTGCCCAAGGGGAAAAGGAGCAGTAGCTGGAAGAAGTTTGGGCCCTGCTGGTCTAAAGGACCTATCCATGCTGGTTAACGTATTTTATGGCTAGGGTTCAGCACCTTGGGTAGCTCCTTTAAGGTTCTGGGAAGAAAAAAAGATGGAAGAGGCAGCAGGAAATATCTGAAAAGTTACAAATTGAATCTCACATTATCTGGACTTCTTGCCCCACACAGAATTCATAGGTTGAGGCAAACTGATTGTAGAATATATGCCTTGCCATGGGTTTTCTATAAGAGTGGGTGGACAAAAGATCACAATTCCAGGCTACTAGTGCAAAAGCTGTCTTGGGATTTTTCAGGATTGATCTAAAGAACCATGAGATCACAATATAACTCATTGCTAAATTTTGCCAATTCTTGTCACTTCCACTGGCTTCATCCTTTTGGGAAGCTGTCTGTTGTGATGTCTTGGATCTGTCCTAGGGCTCTTCTAATGGTTGTTTTTTTTTTTTTAAATGGTTTATAGTCTATTAAAAAACAAAAGGACAAATTCAGAACCATTAATGCAACAGTACAAAGATTAGTGCAAAAAGACAAAGATAACTACTCCAATGACCAATGCAAAGGAATAGAAAACAATAACAAAAAGGAATGAATGTGAGACCTATTCCACAAGATCCAGGAAATCAAAGGGAAATTGAAAACAAGGACCAAAATGCTCTGGATAATAAAATAACATAATTCAAGATCAGAAAGGAATAAAAAGACACTGGATGCAATACACATAAGAGCTTTGTAAAAGAGATTAAAAACAAAATGAAAGACACATGGAACACAGAGCCATATGAAGATGAATCTCAAATTCTCAAAAGCAAGGTGGAAGCTGCAATAAGAGAAATGAAGAAAACAATTAAATCAGCAGGAACAGATATCAAACTGCTTGAATCCACACTGACAGAATCAATTCTAGTGCATATGTCAACAGATATGGAAAACAAAACAATGGCCAACGGATTGGAAACTATCAACATACATCCCCATCCCCCAAAAAGGAGACGCAAAAGACTGAATAGCTATAAGCCCATAGCACTAATCTCGCATGCATGCAAAATTATGTTCAAAATTCTGCAACATAGACTCCAACTATGCACACAGAGATAAATCCCAGAGTTCCAAGCAGGGTTCAGGAGGCATTAAGGACCAGGAAAAGAAGAGGCATTAAGGACCATATGATGGCTAATGGAGTGCACCATGGAATTCCAAAGAAAAATCAGTGTTTTATAGACTATAACAAAGACTTTGACTGCATAGACCATGAAAGGCTATGGAATGTACTTAAAGACATAGAAGTGCCAATACATGTGATAGTCCCGATGAAGAATTTGTACTTAGGACAAGAGGCTACTGTCAGAACACAACATGGAGAAACAGAATGGTTCCCAATTGGCAAAGGGGTCAGGCAATCACCCCTACCTGTTCAATTTATATACATAACATATACAGAAAGCAAGCTTGGACACAGAAGAAGGAAGAGTGAAAATAGGAGGAAGGAATATCAACCATCTAAGATATACAGGTGACACCATTCTATTAGAAAATATCACAGACTTAGAGCAATTACTAAAGATGGTCAAGGAAGAAAGTGCAAAGACAGGCTTACTGCTAAACATAAACAAAACAAACATAATGACCATGGAGGGTCTACACAAATTCAGCCTAGACAATGAGGAAATAGAAAGAGAACAGTGGGCCCTTGTTATCTAACCCTTCATGGATAACAAAATCCATGGATGCTCAAGTCCCATTAAATATAATAGCAGAGCAAAATCGTGCCCCTTATCTAAAATGGCAAAATCAATGTGTGCTATTTGGAATTTATAGTTTTTAAAAATATTTTCAAGCCAGGGATGTTTGAATTCAAGGATAAAAAGTCTGTGGATAAGAAGAGCCAACTGTAAAAGACTGGACTGTTGTCACCCGCCTAGATCCTCGAAAGGGAAAGGCGTGATATAAATTTATTATTATTATTATTATTATTATTATTATTATTATTATTATTATTATTATTATTATTATTATTATTATTCTCATACCTGGGATCAAATATTGACCAGAACAGGGATTGCAGTGAAGAGCTCAGAAGAAGGCTAAGAATGGAGAGGGTAGCTATGAAATAATTGGAAAAGATACTCAAGAGCAAAGATATACAACTAAGCACAAAAGTTAGAATGATACAAGCCATTGTATTTCCTATCACCATGTATGGGTGTGAGAGGTGGACAGGAAGAAAATCAACTCATTTGAGATGTGACATTGGAGAAGAGTGCTGAGGAGTCCATGGACAGCCAAAAAGACAAACAAATGGTTCCTAGAACAG
>NW_024804395.1:0-5446 GCF_019175285.1 Sceloporus undulatus
TGGTTGATTTTTGGTCATGGGAATATCTCAGTGTAATAAAAATATTTGAAAACAAAAAAGGAAGACCCACATCATTGTTGTGGGGAGTGCCACACACCGAGTTGTTATAGCCACCTTCTGTGCTGCTCCTGGCCTTGCTGCAGGTGAGCCATTGACGGTTTGAGGGTGGCAACACGCTCCAGCGCTGCAATGGTCGAAGGGAGCAGAAACAACAAGCAAAGTCTAAGTGTTGTTTCTGCTCCCTTCACCCTTAAATGTAGGGGCCATTCAGACTACATTTTACCCCGGTTCCCAAACCGGTTAAAAAGTTGGAAGTTCACACTTGTTCCGATTTTAACACAACTCGATCAGGGTGTTGCACAAGAGATCCAGGGCAAATCCCCCTTAGCTCGGTTTTTCTGAAAGCGGACTATTGACCCTTTCTTTTTGGAAGCTCTTCCCTGCTGTCGGCAAATATGAACTCAGCCCCGGTCATGATCTGGTCAAGTTCAGGGGGTAGATTACCCCGATTGAGGTAAAGGGTAGTACGAACTTGTTTCCAGGGAGATTGGATATGGGTCTGCCCAGTTCTATCCAGGGCAAATGAGGGAGTGGGAATGGAACCTTTGTGAAGGTGGGGAACTGACCTTCCTGGTGCTGGTCCTCCAGGTGAGCAATGCATTGGGCAAGGAGTCCCTCTCCTCATCTCCTGCAGCCTCTGGTTCTGCTGGAGGCAGGGCCTCTTCTCCAGCATCACCTGGAACAAGGAACCAGAACAATGGACAACAACAGATGGATGTGTGCATATATATATGTGTGTGTGTGTGTGTGTGTGTGGAGGCATCTCTAAGTGCACTCAGACGTATACCTTAATCTGAACACCTACTGGCTGCAGAAATGAGCTCCAGTGCCTGAAGGCAACACATAACCATTGCAAGTCTCTAAACATAAATCTTGCATAGAACATGTCTTTGCATACATAACCATAGATATCTGTCTGAACGTGTGCATCTTCACACACACGTACTTACATACATATGTGTATGTATATATAATTATATTTATATATATACATATATGTGTGTGTGTGTGTGTGTGTGTGTGTGTGTATATATATATATATATATATTCTGTTTGTGTGTGTGTGTGTGTGTGTGTGTATACATATATATATATACAGTATATATTCATAAGCCAACCTTCAGGGTGATGGCATGGACTCCCATTGTCTTCCTTCTCTGGGCGAGGTGTCACCCTGTGTCACCTCCCTAGGTGTTCTGTGTGGAGGAAAGAGGAACAGGAGACACAAGTGCAGAAATGAGCTCAGGTGCCTCAAGACAACCAATCATAGCACCCCAGTACAGGAAATGTCAACAACCAAGACTCACCCGCAGTGGCATTGAGGTCCAATATAGGACCCCCAGCCAGCATCCAGAGATGCCACATCTCATAAAAAACCGGAGGTTTGTGTCATGGTGCGCAGCTGTTGCCATGCTCGTGCATGGCAAGATAAAAGGCTGTCCTCATCACCTTCACCTTGGAGGCCACCTGCTTCTGTGACCTCTCAGACCCCTTCTCCTCATCTTTCTGGCAATCTTTGAGTAGATTGCCCTCTTAGGGTGGGATGTGGACCCCATTATGAGGTCCAGGTCCACATTCCTCTCCAGACAGTGATAGAGGTACTGGGCCTCCCCATCTCTCCAGCGATTCCACTCTCTGGGCATTGTCTCTGGGCAGAGTAAAGCAAAGCACACTACCAATACTCCCAGCCTTAGGCCCCAAAACTCACCTCAGGAGTTTGGGCCTGTGAGGGTCAACCTTTCTATTGTGGCCGGTGCTTGGGACTTTTGTTATCCCACCACTGCCACCAAAATATGTTTGAGGCACACCAAAGATTTTAAACTATAGGTAGCATTGCTGTTTTTAACCTCACCATGAGTAGGGTTGCCATAACCCTCCTGCCGGTGGGACGTTCCCGGTTTTTCACCACTAGGGGGCATCCCTGCACGGTTTCCTCCTTGACTTCCGGTCTGTTGCCAATCTGGTGACTTTCACACCAAAATGGGTACTTTTCAGAGCCTTTGGTGTAATTTTGGTGCTTGGTTTTAATGGTAATTTTGAGAGTTGAAATAAGTTCCAATTATTTTTATTCAATTAGGGCTACGTTTTATTGCCATATTAACATTACAGGGACTTATCAGGGATTTTGACTGAATATTTGGTGAGATACAGGGGGATTTGGTGAGTTTTGGCCAAATGTTTGGGGAATTATCTTCGAGGCTTGTTGGAGGTTGCCAGATTCAGGAAGAGGAGCTCCTCCTCTGTTTGGTCCCAGCAAGGCAGCAGGGGGGAGAGGGCCATTTCCTTTGGCACCGAGGCGAGGATGAGGATGAGGATGAGGAGGAGGATGAGGAGGAAGAGGAGGAGGAGGAGGTGCATGGCCATTTTCAATATTTATGTTGCCCCTGTGTATTTTTTCTAACTTTGACTGCCAGGGCTCAATGCTCTGGAAGTCTGGTGTCTGTGAGGCATTTTTAGCGTTCTCTGTTGGAGAACTCTGGTGCCACAATAAACTACAATTCCCAGGATTCCATAGCACTGAGCCCTGGCAGTCAAAGCAGTGTGTTTTGGACACAGATATCCTCCTTTTGTGAGTTAATGAATGAATCCAGTCCCTAGCCTTTCTATCTCTCTCACACACTGCAAGAGTAATAACCCACTTTGAGACTGCTTTAACTCAGTGCTAGGGAATCCTGGGAATGCTAGTGTTTGGGAGACATTGAGACTTCTCTGTCAGAGATGGCTCTGAGGCCACAATAGACTCCAATTCCCAGGATTCCCCAGCACTGAGCAGTCTCAAACTGGGCCATTTCCTCAGTGTGGATGCACCTGGTGAGGAATTCTGGGCACTGCAGTACTACTACGTTTGGAGGGTTATGGGACTCCCTGTCAGAGATAGGTCTGGGGCCACAGTGTACTACATTTCCCAGCATTCCCAGCACTAACCCAGGACAGTTAAGTCACTCTCGAACTGGATTATTCCCTCAGTGTGGATGCAGCTTTGGTGAGGAACTCTGGGCATTTCAGTCCACCTATGTTTTATTTCTGCAGTGTATTTTGGACCAGAGACAAGGTGACCAGGCATCCTCCTCCTTTTCCAGATATGTCCTCTTCTGTCAAATTTCAAAATGTCCTCCATTTGGATCATGCCTAAGAAACATGCATTTATATTAACATTTTTAAAAAACCATCAATTTTTTCTTTTGCGGAATAAATCTTTATTCATTTTTTGATACATTAATACTTGTACAAATGAAACAAATGAAACAAATTTGTTACATTTCTATACAATAAACCATTTATGTAGCCAATCTGATATTCTTGTCTTTATTACTTCCTGTCTTCCTGATTTTTTATGCTACTGTTTCTAAAAAATAAATGCAATCTTATTAATAAGTATATGCAACCTCTAAAGCCCTTGCATCTGAAATAAAATCCCTCTGAAGTTTACCAATTACCTTATATAAAATAAATGAAAAAACAGAGAAGATCTAAATTACTTTCTCCCTGGGTTGCATAAAAATACCGTATTCTCCATATGTTCTAAAAATCCAAAAAAACCTTGTGTTAATTAAAGTTATTTACTTTTCCTGGTTTCCTATTTCCTTACTTCCTATATATATATATATATATATATATTAAATTTCTTTGTATACTTAACTAACTTTTTCCACCAGGTTATCTTCAAGACCCCATCTGTTTTTCAGAAACAACATTAACTGTCCCCATTCTTTTTCCAAGTTTTCTTTCCTCTTACCCTCCAGCTTACACGATAGTAAATCCAGTTGCCTAATCTCATACAGCTTGCATAACCATTCTTCAATTTGTAATTTATGACTCTCTTTCCAATGCTTAGCAATAATCAGTCTAGCCATGGTAATCATATACAACATAATTTTCCATATTCTTTTTTCTTCTTCCTGGTTCAAAAAAAAAAGTCATATTCAGTAGATAAATCTCCGGTCTTTTTTTACATTTTACTCCAAGAACCTGTTGTATAATCTCATGCACGCCATTCCAAAATAGTCTCACCTTTTCACATTTCCACCACATGTGGATCAGTGTTCCCTTTTGATTTTTACAATTCCAGCATTCATCATTTTTGAGTTTTAACATTTTTTTCAGCCTAGCCGGTGTATAGTACCATCTGGTACTAATCTTTATCAAATTTTCTTTCAAGTCCAAGCATCTGGTAAAGGCATTTGTTTTTTTCCAAGAATTTACCCACGCTTCCAGTGGGATTTCCCTTCCCAAATCTTTAGCCCAATCGATCATAAATTGCTTCACTGGTTCCTTCTCTAATTCTCTCTCCCTTAATAGATTATAATACTTTGTAATTTTCTTATCCTCGTTTTCCAACAGTAATTTATCTATTTCCATTATATTTGTCTCTATTCCAACTGTCTTTACATCCTCTTTAAATCTTCTGGATATCTGTAAATAACTGTACCAATTTAGATCTTTACCTTCTTTTATTAATTCTTCTCTTGATTTGATACAAATCTCCTGTCTTTTTTCTTTCTTTATTAAATCTGAGTATCTTATCCAGCTTTCCTGTTTATCCCATCTGTTTGCAAACGCCTCCTGAGTTGACACCCATCCCGGTATTTTAAAATAAAATTTTTGTTTAATTTTACTCCATGTTTCGATTAATGCCCTCCGTATCGGATTATTATAAAAATCCTGGTGTATTTTGTCTTTCTTATACCACATATAACCGTGCCAGCCGAACCGCAAGTTGGCACCTTCCAAATTTAGAGTTTTTTTATCTCTTAATCTAACCCAATCCTCCAACCATGTCATATTGCATGCTTGTCTATATAGCTTAATGTCCGGCATTGCACAGCCTCCATTTTCTTTTTTCTCCTTTATATAAGTCCATTTAATTCTTGCTTTCCCCCCTTTCCAAATAAAATTTTTAAATTCTCTATTCCACTGTTCTATTATATCATTGTTAACTATAATTGGCAAATCTGAAAATAGAAATAAAAGTTTAGACAAAACGGACATTTTTATAACATTTATCCTACCCAATATGGATAAATTTAACTTAGACCATCTTCCCAAGTCCTTTTTTATATTATTCCAAGTGATCTTATAATTGTTATCAAATAGGTTCATGTTATTATTTGAGATGTTTATTCCCAAATATTTTACTTTACACTGTATCTCACATCCTGTTTTCCCCTTCAATAATTCTTTTTCCACACCCTTCATATTCTTGGTTATTATTATTGATTTCCCTTTATTTATTTTAAATCCGGAAAGCTTTCCAAATAAGTTTAGTTCTGCCATCAAAGTTTCAATACTTTCCGTTGGATTTTCCAAATTAGAACTAAATCATCTGCATAAGCTTAGACTTTAAGCTCTTCCCCTTTTATTCTTATTCCTTTAATTTTTGGATTCC
>NW_024804396.1:0-5445 GCF_019175285.1 Sceloporus undulatus
TAAATAGCCAATGAACACTGCATTAGGATAGATTGTGATGCTGTTCAGTGATCTTTAGAAAATAAGCAACTGATCACTGTTGGTTAAAATACATTACTCTGATCATTCAAAAATTCTGTATTTCCATGGCCAGTCAGAAGAAACCATTTATGACAGTCCTTTTAGAAAATCCACAATAATAATATCCTCTCTCTCTTTCTTATTCCGTAACCTTGTAATAAAGTCATGGCTTTTCATTTTCCATCTCCATTATTTCAGCTGCAGTAGATCATTCATTAAAAAAAAAACTTTATAAGATGTGTATTGATGACTGTAATAGCTCTATTTGCTCAGTTGATAAGATGTACCTCATTGTACTATGTGTTAATGGTGTGGAACATGAGGTGTTTACCTTGCAGTTGATTATTATGGATTGAATTTAGAAATCATAGAGAGAAGGTAACTTGAAAGTTGGGCTAATTAGGCCTGCTTTTTGGTGACTCCAAGACTGTTCATGTTTTAATATTAAGCCCTTCTGCTCTCTTAGAATTTGCTTAACTGTAGCTTATTTTCCTCTGATTTCTTTCAGTCACACCCCCTGGATCAAAAATCACATTGTTTTTAAAAGAAGAGATTGGTTTTAAAAGAAGAGATTGGTCCAGATACTTTCCTCATGGTAAGTTTGGTATAATTAAAGATCTCACTATATCATTTTTAGCATCAACATTTTTCCTTGTATGTTGCAATAACATTTCAGAACAGAAGCAAAAGTTTTCTAGGTTCATGGGAGGGCTGTCAGGCTGAATACAGGAAAAGGCTCCGATATCTTTCTTAGGCCCGGTACAGACCTACGGGAAGTGCTGTAATCGGGCCGAAACTAGGGCTCGGGAGCACACAGCAACTGCAGGCTCCTGAACCCTAGCACGCGGTGGTGGCACCATCATGGCAAACTCCCATTCACACAGGGGCCTCCATGATGACACAAGCACTGAGCAGCATCCAGATGGCGCAGACAGGAAGTGGCATTATGGTGGCCTTTTCCTGTTTGCGGCGCTGCAAAAAAGAAGCCACTCCAGGCAGCTTCTTTTTGGCAGTGCATCGGTTCTGCAGCATGCAGCTACTGCAGCACTGACTTGGGCAAAGACGGGTGATGTGCAGCTGCCTGTCTGTCGAGCCCCAATGTCAACAGATGATGGAGGAAGAAAGTGAAGTTTTACTAGGAGCAACTACATGATACTCAGACTTGTCTATATAGAGCAAATAAATTGTCTTACCCTGTCCTCACAATGACCCGTCTACACAGTGCAGGGCCAAATCCTCAACTTAAGTGTGAGCTCTTCATGATGCAAGGCTAGTTCTGCACCAATCCTACCCTGTCCGTCCCTTAAACTTTTGAAAAACTGCACTTTGCTCTGGATGTTACAGGAAAACCCAGAGCATTCTACAGTGATGGTGTGAACCCTATTTCTGACCTCAGAGGGAGTAACTCATGTCAGCAGTGGTGGTGAAAGGCAACACAGCAGGGGTGTGTTTGTATAAAGCCATCCAGTGTTGCTATAGAGTGCAGAGGTAATGAGGGGATTCCAGGGCAACTCTGGGGCCAAAGTCTTCCTCATTTTGCAAAATTTAAGTTTTGAATTATAATAGGCAATTTTTAATTTCTACTCATACCTATAAATCAGCATGTGCACATTTTATGCTAATCTCTGTCACTCTTTATCTTCTATTTTCATAATGAATATCCTCTTTTTTTCATTGAGGCATAAATGAGACTAAACTACTGGGTCATGTTCAAAAGGCTTCAGTAGTCTAGGAGCTTCACCTCTATGATCTGCATTGATATATGCGGTTTCCTCTTGGCTACAAGGTTTTTCCCCCTTACTCATACATTCTCTCTTATAGATTTCCTTCTGCTACCTGCTATGCAATTCTGTTTTCAAAATGAATATGTAATTGGTATCCTCCTGAACAAAACACATGAGGACTAACACATATTCTTTTCAAGTATATCAGCCAGAGGAAGCTGACTGCAATCTCTCCTCCTCCGGCATTTCATCATACTTTAATCTCATTCCAAGAACAGTCAGGAGAAATTATTTTACTTCCTCACTACTCTTCCAACATCACTTTTTGCCCTCAAACAGAGATCTGACAGTGTGAAGCTAAGCACTATCATAATATGGGAAGTTTAAATAGCAATTATCCTTATTTTTCACAAAGGCTGCATCTGCACTGCAGAAATAATGCAGTTTGTTACTACTTTAACTGCCAAGGCTCAATGCTTTGGACTTCTGCGATTTGTAATTTTGCAAGATGTGTAGCCTTCTCTGTTAGACAGTTCTGGTGCCATGACAAACTACACATCCCAGGATTCCAAAGCATGGAGCCATGGCAGTTAAAGCAGTGTCAAACTGCATCGTTTCTACAATGCGGATGCAACCTAAGACATTCCATCAATGTTACTTGCAAAAATAAATTCACTAATAAAATAATAATTATATCAGTATAGTTAAAATAATAGCTACCCTTTGATGAAACAGGGTGAGCTGCAATAAATCTTGTTTTGAGTTGAATTCTGCAGCAATTCTAATAGTCATATCAATGAATAATTGGAACATTGTGTGTTTCCTTAAACAAATTTACAAAATAATGGAAAACAGTAGCTCAAAGGGTTTTGGGGACATGTCATTTGAAGATGTGTGCAAAAAAAAGAAGAAGACATTTCCCCTTGATTATAGCTTTTCATAGCAATACTTTTGATTGGTCCACTTAATCTTTAATATCACAGTAACAAGTCATATAATTGATTATGCTGCCTTTTAATATAAGAATAGCTGCTAATAAAGATAAGAAGAAAAACTGATTTTTATTTTCTTAGATTACTGTTAAATGCAATGGCAGTTCTCTCTTTAATATATAATGGACAGGAAACTTTACTAGGCATTTACTAATTTGTATTTCAATAGGAGCCAGTTTCAGGGTCAGATGAATTCTGAACTGAATCAAATTAGTTTGGATACATTTGAAGTAAAATAAAAAATCTCCAGTATGAACAAAATTGTATTCTTTAACATTTCTTAATGGGAAACAAAGACACAGGCTGCATTTCTCCAAAACAAAATATCCCTCTCCCCTCAAAATATATTCCCCCTTTTTAGTCCATATAAATGTAAGAGTACAGGTGGAAGAAAAGGGTGAGAGAAGAGAAGGCAGGATAGATCCAGCTGTCTTCCATGCCCTCTTTTCTATCTCCTAAATAATCCCCCAGGAAAAAAAAGTAGCTTGAAAGATACTGTACATAAATGGAGAAACAACCAGTAAATCCAGCAATGTCTATGAGAAGGGGAAAAAAGTAGCAAAATACTGGATTTATTCATAAAGCAAGAGGCTACTGGCAGTGAGGAACAAAATGTGCAAGCTACTCTTATTTAAATGACCTCAGAGTTCATAACCCATTTGCTTTTTACTCTAAGAAGTACTAGGTCTCATAACAAATGAAGATTTATAGAGATACCAACTAACTAGCAAATTACGTCCACAGTTAAGCCACTCAGACAAATAAATAGGACCAAAAGCACTGGCTGTACCTTCAGATAGACATTCATTTTGAACCACCAAAACATTAGAAGGCAGTCTTAGTAATGCTTATTTAATATGTAACCAACTCAAATGCAGTCCTAGAACTAAATGGCCTCAGAATGGCTTCTTTTTATTCAAAGAAATAAAAATAAAAATAAAAATAAAAAAGCAAAAACAGGGGAGCATCCAATGGAACCCAGACGGAAGAAACTGGAGACACACCTGACTATTCCAAAAATATTGTTGTGTAACTGGTTAAAAAATCAACAATGTGTGTACTCTTAAGGTTTCCTTCAGAGGTATTTAGAATCAAAGTCAGAAATTTCTGGACCAGGAACTCTCAAACCATTTGGACAAGTGAAAACCATTCCATTTTACAAATAAAATAAGCATTGCTTGAGCATGTTTATTCCAGAAGCCAGTGTATTATAGTGGCACAGTTATGGCCTTGTCTTATGGCTGAGTTAAATAAACTGCTTTCTATCATTATAACCAGAACTGGAAAAGAGGCAAAGCAGCTATGTGTCTTATCCTTGGAAAACAACTTGGCAGTTTGTCAGTATGAGTATGGTATGTGCCAATTTTGAGGCATGAAACTGCTTATTTATAGGAATTTAAAACTCGATGAACCTGTTTTCACTGTTGGGCCCTGTGAAATATTGGGTGGCTGGCAACATTATTTTTGGTTTTAGTGAAAAGTGGCAGGTTTTTTCCCCCCACTAGCGGCCACCAACTCAGTATGGTGGCTTTGCTTTTTTACACGTTTCTCCATATCTCTGGGATAACACCATCCCCATGGCACCAGGTAACACACTATTGAAATACCACACCTGCCTTCTTTGCTTATTCAGATCTCAGAAGAACGTTGTCATACTAAGCAAAGCATGATGTCCCAAACCTAACAGAGAATTTATACTTCCCACTGACTTAAAAGTCAATTCTTTCAGCTCTTAGAGATTAATTGCAGCAAGTTGTAAATGATGTATGAAATAAAAAGAAAATTGCCTGTAGATAGTAATGGTGGTGGCGGAAGAGAGAATTTCTACTTGCTGCATGCAAATGCATGTGTGTATGCTTATTCCCTGGATTCATAATATTATGAATAAAATGAACCCCTACAGGAATGACAAAAAGAATTTAATAAGTAAATGAGAAAAAGACTTAAGGCAACTAATAACCAAAGAGCACGGGGATAAATCACTTGCTATAATGGAATCGTCAATAATAAATACAAACTAAGAACTGCAGTGCTGTTTTACATTTAGTTTTTATTAACAGAACAAGTGTCTAAACACATTTGATAAAAAAAGACTGGAAATTCATGAATCACAGTTTCATTATTTCTGAGCAATGCCCTTGGAATATTGTACAGAAAGAAAAATCAACATACCAAAATATCTAAACTATTACTATGAGTACATAAATATTTCCTGAAAGTGTAATGGTATGAAAGACTTAATTTCACTTCTGGCTATCATTTATGCATAAAGTTGCCTACTTTGACTTCCAAATTCCTGGTATCCTTAGTAGAGTGACGTGTGTGTGTGTGTGTGTGTGTGTGTGTGTGTGTGTGAACTGCCTGAAAGTCAACCTTATTTTATGGGGAACTGTATGAGACCTATCCAAGATATCCTATCATGAACAGCCATTTCCAGTTCTTGCTGACTCAGGGGCATGCCTTCCTAAATTGAGCCTATCTACCTTGAATGTTGGCATCCTCTTTTCCATCTACCTTCTGCCTTGCCTAGCATTTTTGTATTTTCTAGTGAGTTATACTATCACTTGATGTGTTCAAAGTAAGACAGCCTAAATCTAGTCATACTGACCTCCAAGGGAAGTTCAGGCTAGATTTGCTCTTTGTTGTTGAATTGGATGTCTACAGTATCT
>NW_024804397.1:0-4663 GCF_019175285.1 Sceloporus undulatus
TTGTATGTTAATTGTCTTTATTAAATAAAATATATATTTAAAAAAAAAAAAAGCAGAATTATCAAACTTTATGACAGGCTCTTGATATCCACTGGGGTTTGGTTCCAGGAGCCCCTGTGGACACTAAAATCTGTGGATCCTTGAGTACCATTAAATGCAATGGCATAATAAAATGGTGTCCCTTGTATAAAATGGCAAAATCAAGATTTTCTTTTGGGAATATATATATATATATATATGAATGAGAGAGAATATTTTCAAGCTGTGGATGTTTAAATTCATGGATTGCTGACTGTAGTTTAAGAAGACAATTAAGATATACAGACAAACTGCTTCTTTTCTGTCTGCCTAATCCTTTCCAGTGCATAGGAAACCTCCAGAAGAAATAGGCAGATGGTAGCTACCCCCTATTTCTTTGTTTCTGTCATTACATCATGGATTGAGTGTGCTGGCATCCTGCAGAGAGCACAATTTCTATGTGGTGCAGGGACTATATATGCAGCTGGGGTAGTTATGGTATGGTCATGGTAGTGTTCTGATGAATGATTCTAGGAATGAGACTTACCCTAGGTCACCCAATGGGTTTCCATGGCTGAGCGTGGAATTGAACTCTGAGTTGTAATCCAACAGTCAAACCACTATGCCGTACTGGCTTTTTACTTCTAGTGATAGAATTAAAATAAGGCTAAGAAACCTTTTTTGCCCACCTAACCATTTGGACCTCAGCCCCTAGAGGTTCCAACCACTATGAACAATGGGAAGGGTTCAGTGGTGACTTCCATGTCTGTGGGGTGGTGAATCCACTCTGGGGTTTAGTCTGAACTGTTCAGATACACCGAACATCTTGGATGTTCAGTGTATCTAAGGAATATGTCTCAAAAGCTGCTTTGAACATAAAACCCACCAATAACAATTTTAAAACAACTGTGTTTCAAACTCCTGTGAATAGATCTCTTGAAATATCCTTTCAAAATCAGATTAAAACCCAGTGCACATTTACTGCCACCAACTGCCACTGGTCAAAGGTAATCTCACCACGGTGTAGGAGACAGCTCAGCAGTGAGCTTCATTGGCTGTCTGTACATGTTGTTCCATGGACACTGCTCTCTTGCAGACTATCCTTGTTGAGAACAAAAGGAAATTAAGAGCTGACAAGGGTCTCCTAGGTTACCTGAGCTACCTGCTCCAAGCATTTCCTAACTCTTGGGCCTGAGCTAGTCTTGATAACAGTGGTTTCATATGGCTACCATGAATGAGTATCTCTTCCCAACCTTAGTTGCCATTTCCCATCTGTTCTTGACTCCTGACTATGATTTATTGGAAGCAGACGTTATCTCCCCTGGAACATTCTGTAGTGTGGAAAGGAAAAGATTTGCATTATTATTTGTACAGGGTTGTGAATATGCAAGGTGAATTCAACAGATAAAGTCGGCTTGAGAAAGGGAAATATTAAGATGTTGGTATTCACCAAAGCAAGCAGAGCACAGAACAGAGATTTTGTAGCTGGAAAGCTGCTTTGAACATAAAACCAACCAGTCACAATTTTAAAAAAAATTGTGTTTCAAACTCCTGTGAATAGATCTCTGTGGCTACGTATGAATTGACTTTTTTTTCCAGTCCAGCCCTCCCAATCCTAGATTCTTCCAGGTGCAGTGAACTAAAACTCCCATCAATGCCAGTGAATACCATGCTGGGTGGGTATGATGCCAATTTGGAAGACTCCCAGTTTGGAAAGCTGTTTGCTGTAAAACTCAATGTCTGAAAAAGCCAGCAAGCTCTTCTTACCTGTCACTGTCTGACTAATTGTCAAGGATCTTGAGATTCTTGAATTTTTTCTCATTTTTTTGTGTGTGTTTTCACACACACGCGCGCGCGCACACACACACACACACAATATAGAGAAATGGGGCTCCTTAATATCTAGCTCCTTTTTCAATGTATAGTTGATATATAAAATGATAAATAATTCTGAATAACTAAATTCACTTTGGTAATGTGAGTAAATATACATTAATAAAATCTGTAAGCATATATACCATAGAGTCCACACCTAATATATCATTTCCTATAACATGGTCAGTGTCCTCAGATTCCCAATGTCTTTTACTTATCTCACATATTTACAATCTTCCCATGGTTCTTTTAAACTGGAAATGGAGGTGGTGAGAAACCAGTAGACATTTGACTGACTTGATGTAGAAAACAATTTAGATTTAAGACAATTTAATATGTTGGACACTGAACAAGTTCAGTGCAGTTATTCCAGCTTTGCTGGATTGTAGGTAAAACTAAGAATATTATTCTGCTTTACATGTAACAGGGTTCTACACAGCCACCAATGGCAACTTCTGTAGGGATACGGTTCAAACTATTCCAAGCTCTGTTGGTCAGAGTTTTTTTTAACTGTGTCATGTTCAGAGCAAAGAAAATTACTTCTAAAAAGTAATTAGTTACCATTAACATTCCAAGGAGAAAATTAAACATTAATCAATTTGCAGTTCTAGTGAGAGTAAAACTAAAATTGTAAGAAAATCATTTTTGTAAATCCTGTGGATCCAAATAGGTCTGCTTTAATGGAGGCCAAATATTTATTTTTAAAAAAATAACTCTTTTCTTATTAGTACAAAGCATTGCTTTGAAAAGTTACATTTTGGACTATAGCTCCCAAGATCACCTGGTTTTCTGAGTGCTGTAGTCCAGAAAATGACAGGCGATTGGGTATATTTTATTCCTTTATTGAGATATTTATATGCAAATATATATTTATATCCCACTGTATATCCTATGATCTCAGGGCAGCTTACAATAAAATCAATTTAAAATAATCAATAATAACATTAATTTAAAAGAACTAAAATATATTAAATCATTTATCAATTAAACACCAGACAATTAATAACCTATTAGAACAATTAATAACCTGTAAGAACAATTTAAAATAATGCAACCTTGGCACATACTGTTGTTATTGTTGTGTGCCTTCAAGTCATGTCCAACTTATGGTGACCCTAAGGTGAACCTTTCATGGCATTTTCTTGGCAAGATTTGTTCAGAGCAGGCTTGCCTTTGCCTTGCTCTATACTCAGACAGTGTGACTTGCCCATGGTCATCTACTGGGTTTCTATGGCCAAGTGCGGATTCAAACCTTGATCTCCAGAATACTAGTCCAATGCTCAAACCATAACCCCACACCAGCTCTTATAGCACATGTACACCTGGCTAAAATCAATTACTGCAGGTCTGAGGGTTCCATCCATGTCCTCTCACAATATATAGGATTGGATATAGGATCATAGCCTTGGCTAGGAAACTTGCAAAGGAACGCTAGACTTACAGTCCACTCTTAAACTGAGGACAGAGCGCAGTAAAATTTAGCACAGGGTGTGTTCTAACTGATAGCCAAGCTCCATTAAATTTATGATTAGAATATCTTAGGGATTCATCTTTTGTTGTCTGTTTTATTGAATCATTTCCTGTATTGCTATGTATTTTATATGTATTATCCTACTAGAGAGGCCCCTTCCCCTATATTTCAGGCTGTGGTTCCACCACTATAGTTCAACAAGTGGGTAGCAGTGGTTACGCTGGGGAATAACAATAAACCTGGACTCAAATGGGTCAGGATAAGGTTTGGGGAACTGTCCTTTTTGGACTAACCAACTGCCTGAATCCCTCTACTAGTATGACTGTGCTGCCTGGCCGATTGGTGGGGATTGTCAGTCCACTAGGGGAACTTCTCTAAGTTTGAGTCAAAGCTACTAGCAACAAAGGTACTGCAAACTTATTCAACAATCGGTAAGACACCAGGCATGAGCAGGGCATTGCAGCGTGGTCAGGGGCATTCTATCATTATTAATGAACCGGATTTATGACGCAGGCTGTAAAATTTCACACAGTGCTGTAGCATACACATCTTTTTAATTAGGGGGGAAACCCCCGGGGTTCCCTGCCCTCGGGCTTACAATCAAAAAAGACATGACACCCAAACGGAGAAGCGAGGAGTGGAGGTGGAGGGAAACAGAGTAAAGCGGTCCAGCAGTCTTCCCTACCTCCAAGGCCTGGACCCAAGGCAGACTGGACTGGAGGGAGGTCTGGCTTCATAACTGGACTGGTTAATCTTCATTCCCGAGGAAAAATACATACTCTCAAGTAGGATAATACATAACCAGTGCCATAGCAATCTAGGAAAATGGTTAGCGATAAACAGGACACCGAGAAAGAACATTCCAAACAAATAGTAAGCAACACGCTCGTAGCTCTTACATGCCATGTCGCCTAGCTGATGTATTTTATTCCTCAACAAACAATTGTCAAGATCGGACAGTAAAATCGCCACAGCAGGTTAACATCTGAGTCTAATAATCAGGAATGAGGTATACAACAGAACAGTGGACAACTGGTGGGGGATACAGGGCAATTAAGCGCACCGAAGCAATGAGTGTACAGCTACCCGAACGGTGTGAATCAATGGGACTTCCACTAAAACGCCCACCCAGATATATTTGGTGGCATCTCAAGTGGGTCGATTATTATATTATTATTAACCTTTATTTATAAAAGCGCTGTAAAACTTTACCACCAGCGCGTACATACAATCTTTTTAATTGGCCGTTTCCCTGCCCTCAGGCTTTACATCTAAAAGACACGACACAAAAGGCGAAGG
>NW_024804397.1:4688-5443 GCF_019175285.1 Sceloporus undulatus
ATCATTTCCTGTGTTGCTATGTATTTTATATGTATTATCCTACTAGAGAGGCCCCTTCCCCACCACCTTTCCCTTCTCCTTTTGTGTCGTGTCTTTTTAGATTGTAAGCCTGAGGGCAGGGAACCGTCCAATTAAAAAGTATGTACAGCGCTGTGTAAATTTACAGCGCTTTATAAATAAAGGTTAATAATAATAATAATAATAATCACCCATTGAAATGCAACAAATATATCTGTGGGGCTTTTAGTGGAAGTCCCATTATTCACCGTTCTGTAGCTTACATCATTTCTGGTGCTTAATTGCCTGTATCCCACCAGTTAGTCACATGTTCTGTTATACTCATCTGAATTAATTAGACTCAGATGTTAACCTGCTGTGCGATTTATAACTTCCGATGCTTGACAATTGTTTGAGGAATAAAAATACATCACCTAGGCGACATGGCATGTAAGAGCATACGAATGTTGCTTACTATTTGATGTTCTTTCGGTGCCTGTTTATCAAACCATTTCCTATATTGCTATGCACTGTATATGTATTATCCTACTTGAGAGTATGTATTTTCCCTGGAAGAAGATTAACCATCCATTATGAAGCCAAGACCTCCCTCCAGTCCATCTGCCTTGGTCCAGGCCTTGGAGGTAGGGAAGAACTGCTGGACCTCTTACTCTTTCCCTCCACCACTTCCTTCTCCTTTTGTGTCATGTCTTTTTAGATTGTAAGCCCGAGGGCAGGGAACCGTCTAATTAAAAAGA
>NW_024804398.1:0-5442 GCF_019175285.1 Sceloporus undulatus
TTTTTGCTTGTTGCTTCAAGCATTTTATGACTTATAGTGACCCAGGTGAAGTTCCCGTCATCCATAGGCAAGAATGATGATGATGATGATGATGATGATAATAATAATAATAATAATATCCTATTATTTATTTATATTTATTTATAAAAATGAAATATAACATAGCAATACATAGTAAATCATAATAATAATAATTTCATAACTATTCAATAATAACAAAGGATAACAGAAAAGATTACATTCAAATCAATAGTTATCAAAAGGAAATCCCCATTTCTAACCCCTCGTTCAAAAAATAACAAAGCAAATGCCAATAAACAATGAAATAATAAAACAAATACAGCATAGCAAGTTACAAGATTACAGTTAAGAAGTTACAATTAAAAGATTACAATCATACAGAGGCCCTGAGTCTATAAAACAGTCTAAATCATTTCTAGAGGGGCAGGTGAAACAGTTTGTGATAGACACAAGATTATATGTATGTTATGACCCCTGATTTAAAATAACATTTCTTCGTAGATGTCTGATGCACACATGCTTAATACCAGGTCAGTCCACAATAAAAAAAGCAATCACACATGACTTGGAAATGGATGAGAGTGCCAGCCTAGCCTGCAATACTGAGATGAGACATGGAAAGTGGGAAGGGGTATTCTTCCACGCTGTGTCCACTTTGGTCCTTGGGGTAAGTAGCAGTGATGGAGGATGAGTAATTTATTTGTGGGAGGCTGTTACTTCCTGCTCCGACCGTTGCTTGGCTGACTGATTCCCAGTTGGGAGCATTTCTGCCCGGTGGTGGGCAACTGTTCGATTTCCACATGCAAGGTCCAGTTTTAATATTTTAAATCGCTTACAGCGTGGCACTTGGCTTTCTTTATTATTATTATTATTTATTTTGTATATTGAAAAAAAGATATTACAAAAATACATAAAGACCACAAACAACACCAAGACATCCACATACAAAGGAAACATGTACCGAAACCAACAAAAGAGACCTTATGTACACAAATTCTAATACCATAAAGAAAATATTCGATTCCAAGGCTTCCAATAAGCCTTATGGTACTCTGCTTACCTAACTTAATGCAATTCCATCTAAATTCATGTTATTATAGGTTTAACCTCTGGAGTAAACCATAAGACCTACTACCCCTATCATACTTTTTCATATGCTTAGAGGCCTCATAATAATAATAATAATAATTGTAAAGAAATCGAATCCTTTACGATTCTATGGAATGGATAAACCTACTTTTCTATTAAAATATAAATCATTAACGAATGTTTATAAAGAATGGAATTCCTGGATATGTTAAAGCCGAAGGAAAAGAAAATAGATATATAGCATTAGCAGATTAGTGAAAGCCTTTTTGAAAGAAAACATGCAGTTACTGAAATAATTAAATACAATATAGTCCATATTAAATATAACCAGTTACAGATTTAGAGCTCATCTTAGTACATAGCCAAGAGTTTAATATGTATAGCTATATAGAGGACATATATATATATATATATATATATATATATATATATATATAATGGATAGCTATAACCTAGATAGTACATTATATATTATATGCATATATATATATATATATATATAGGATAGATTGAGTATTATTGTAGTTTTTACTGTTTGGAAAACTTATTAATTTAAAACATCTGTCGGGGAATATAATAATTGGTATAGTTGTGTTAATAATAATAATAATTATTATTATATTCTGCCTTTTCCTTGCAAAATCAAGGCGGATTATAAAGTCTCATGATAAATTAATGGATGAAGGGTGGGATATAGGGTGGTTTTTATACAGACAGTTAAAACAGAGATTTAATTTAGACAAAAAACAAAGAGGCTTTTCTAATGCTAAATCTGATATTGAAGAGATATTATGGAGTAAAGAGGGCAAAATTCTATCCAAGATCGATCAGAAATTGTTGGAATGGTATACAGAGGATGAACTGATTAAGGATGTAATGATTAAATGGGCCCAGAACTGTGGGAGTGAAATTGAATTAGAACAACGGGAGAAGTCCTGGAATATGAGAATGAAATACTCTACTTCGCAATATGTCAGAGAAAACTATTATAAAATTTTAGACAGGTGGTATTTAACACCCGAAAAAATAGATAAAATTTACAAGACGGGCAATAAGATCTGCTGGAATTGTAAAAAAGATATTGGCACCTTTTACCATCTATGGTGGTTATGCGGCAAAGCAAAAACCTTTTGGAAAAAAGTGCAGAAGGAAATCAGTGAAATCTTGGGAGTTAAACTGGAGTTTAACGCAGTAACAATAACAATAATGATATTATGCATGTTAGATGGGGATGTTGAAACAAGGTTTGGGAAAACTATATTTTACATGTTAACGGCTGTGAGACTTGTCTTTGCAAGATAAAATAATAGAAATTGAAGAATGGAGATTCAAGTTATTTCATATGATGGAATTAGATTTAATCTCACATAAAATGGAAAATCAAGATAGATCCAAATGGAGCTCAAGTTGGGAATCTGTCATAAAATTTATGGAAAGAAAATGGGGGGAAAGGGCTAATTGGACCTCAAATATGGATCAAATTGTATAAAAATTATGATAGGTGATTAGAATTTGTAAGGAAAACAAGGGACATATTAGATGTTAATGGAAATTTTCATGTTTTTACTTTTTGGTAAGCGTTCCTTTGCAAATCCGAGTAGATAGAGATTATTAAACCAGAGATTGGGAGAAACGAGATACAAGAATTGAAACTGAGGTGAAAAGGGGAAATCCCCTCAAATAGAAGAATCTGAATAAAAAATTAGATTGTGAATAGAAATGGAAGGAAAGCTACATATGTTATGTAAATGGTTCTTTTTGGATTACAATCAAAATGTATTAAAAAGTGTGGGAATATGGCCTGGGAGATAAGCGAGTGGGCTTTCTGTACTTTTTTTGTAAGTGTCACATGATGGAAGAATTAATAATGTTGGAAATCGTTCTATGTCTCTTTGGGGGGAAATATAGGAAGTGGTATTCAAATAACAGACGATATCAAAGTAAGAAATGTGAAATAAGAAGGGAGGGATTTGGGAATCTATTTTGTAAAGTATAAAGTGGTGATTATCGTAAGGAATGTTATGATTGATGGTTAAAATAAGCCCCCTGAAGACAATCCTCAAAAGATAACAGCTTAAATTTAAAGAGATTAAGAGCCAGTGGGGAAAATAAATAAGTATTATTATGATTATCATTATTATTTGTACAGCTTAGGAAGCTAAGATGTTTTATGTTTAGATCATGTGAAGATATTGTTTGTTTTGTCTAGTGTCTTTCACACATTAATATATGTTTGTTTTATGTTACATAAAAATAAACAAATTATATCCCGCCTCTCCCTAAGGATTGAGGCGGGTTACAATAAAATAGAGGGGGAAAATGTCTCTGGAAAGGCGGTTGGAGCACTGTGCCCTTTGAGGGGTGTTATTATTTTGGACTACAGCTCCCAGAAGCCTCAGCCACGTTGGCCAACGCTCAGGGATCATGGGAGCTGAAGTCCAGAAAACCCGCTTTCTTTATGAGCACGGTTTGAGGCTGCGCGAAAGGGGCAGCTACGCCCCCTCGTCCTTCCCGATTGTGGACACCGAAGAGGAGGGAGGGAAGGAGGGTGTTCTCTGCCCCTGGCTGGCCCCCTGGTCCTCCTCCTCCTCCTCAGGCTCCTCTGGCTTCCGTCTTGGCCTCCCAAGGGGCAAAGAGGGACAAAGGTCCAGGGCACACTGCAGGAATAGCCCACTTTGAGACCGCTTTAACTCCCCTCAGGGCTCAGTGCTAGGGAATCCTGGGAACTGTCGTGTTTGTGAGGCACTGAGTAGCCAGGGGGCAGCTAAAGAGCTACGGATCTGCCAGCCAGGCTGCATCCGCACTGCGTTCATAACCCGCTTTGAGACAGCCACGGTGCTTTGACTGTGAGCTCCTTGCATGGCAGGATGGGGCTGGACACTGGAGGGCCATCTCTATGGACCTAAGCGGCCACCTACCTGACAGATACTTCAGCTGAATAATATGCAATGCGAGGAGGAGGAGGGAGGTGAGCAGGAGGAGGGAGCAGGTGAGGTTGGCCATGGCAGCCCTAGCAGGAGGAGGCTGGGAAGAAAGCGCGGGAAGGGCGGGCTGAAGCTCTCTCTCTCTCCAGTCTCCACCATCAAATGCTGATAAGGAACAGTGCTGCTGCTGCTGCAGCAGTTAGCAGCCCCTGTGACGTCACAGAAGGCATGAGCTCAGCCACTGAGGATGGGAGCGGACGCGAGAGAAGTCAGGGAGAGCGCCAGGAGAGGAGGTTTGGCCCTTCGCGGCAACCGTACTCTCCCCTCCCCGCCTCCTCCCTCCTGGGACCACCTGTCCTGTCCTCCACTCACTCACTCCAGCCTTCTGCCCAGGGAGAACCACGCCAGTGCTTGCGGAGCCTTACCCTCCTTGGCTCTTCCTTCCCTCCTGGCTCCTGTTGCTTCATAATGACAATGATGACGATAATAATAACAACATCACTAGTAGTAACAGTAATGATGGTATTAGTTTAATATATATCTGAATACACGTGGGAAATTCAATAACTTGGATTGTCCTCCATTTAAAAAACAAAACCTAACAAACCTTCCTCTAAACCAGTGGTTCCCAACTTCTGGCTCTCCAAAGGTTTTGGACTACAACTCCCAGAAGTCTCAGCCAGCTTGTCTTAATGATCAGGGATGGTGGGAGCTGGAGTCTCTGAATGCCTGGAGGAGCCAAGGTTGGGAACCACTGCTCTAAAGCTTGGTTTCTCCTTAACAATATCGTTTTTGGTCAGGGATTTTGTATGCAGACTGTGTGTAGATGCATTTGGTTATATGATTTTGCCCTACTAAATATAGCCTACATCTTCTGCATCTTCTAGTAGGCTGTTTCTGCCTTAACTAGACTTCTGTGATATTGAGGTAATGTTTATACAGTACTTTGATATATGCATCAAGGTTTTGGATTTCAGGAGTAAACAGGCAAGGCTGCATCCTTTCAATTTATCTCTTCAACTTGTATGCAGGAAATATATGATGAGCAAACTTGGACACAGATGAAGGAGCAGTGAAGATAAGGATAATCTGAGATGTGCAGATGACACTATACTACTAGCAGAATATATCACAGGCCTGGAAGAACTACTACGAAAGATCAAAGAAGAAAGTGCAAAGGCAGGCTTACTGCTCGACATAAAGAAAACAAAAATAATGACCACAGAAAATCTATGTACAGATTCAATCTAGACAATAAGGAAATTCAAATAATAAAAGAGTTCCCATACCTGGGTCAAACATGGATCAGAAATAAGAATCATAGAGTTGGAAGAGACGGCAAGGGCCATCCAGTCTAATCCCCTGCCATGCAGGAAATCCAGATCAAAGCATCCCCGACAGATGGCCA
>NW_024804399.1:0-5440 GCF_019175285.1 Sceloporus undulatus
AGAGGGTGTTGCTTTTGCATGGTTAGAAGGATGGGGGGGGGGGGGGGAGTGATGGTGGCTTCCCATCTCAGCCTGTCTCTGAGGAAGCTCAGCTGATCCACCCCCGTTGCGATGGGGCTGAGAGAGAGAGCAAAGAGGCTCCTACTCCCCCTCTCAGCCCCATTGCCTTGAAAGAGGTTCAGGTGGTCCAGCCCCATTGCGATGGGGCTGAGAGAGAGAGAGCAAGGAGGCCCCTGCTCCCTCTGTCAGCCCCATTGCCTTGAAAGAGGTTCAGGTGATCCAGCCCCATTGCGATGGGGCTGAGAGAGAGAGCAAAGAGGCTCCTACTCCCCCTCTCAGCCCCATTGCCTTGAAAGAGGTTCAGGTGTCCAGCCCCATTGCGATGGGGCTGAGAGAGAGAGCAAGGAGGCCCCTGCTCCCTCTGTCAGCCCCATTGCCTTGAAAGAGGTTCAGGTGATCCAGCCCCATTGCGATGGGGCGAGAGAGAGAGCAAGGAGGTCCCTGCTCCCTCTGTCAGCCCCATTGCCTTGAAAGAGGTTCAGGTGATCCAGCCCCATTGCAATGGGGCTGAGAGAGAGAGCAAGGAGGCCCCTGCTCCCTCTGTCACCCATTGCCTTAAAAGAGGTTCAGGTGATCCAGCCCCATTGCGATGGGGCTGAGAGAGAGAGCAAGGAGGCCCCTGCTCCCTCTGTCAGCCCATTGCCTTGAAAGAGGTTCAGGGATCCATTCCTATGTCCATGGGGCTGAAAGGCAAGAGGGGGGGGGGCATTGCCTTGGAAGAGGCTCAGCTGATCCGCCCCATTGTGAAGGGGAGACAGGAGTAGCGAGCAGGCAGCCATTGGCCATGGAGGAGGGGTGTAGGGCACACACCTGGTGGGAAGGGAGATTGCCATGGCGGCTTGCCAACAGGGAGAGCATGGCAGCCCCTGGCAGCCCCTGCCCCCTAGCTCAGTGCTCCTGGGCTGAGGAAAGACCCCCTGCTAGCTCCCAGGGCAAAACTAGGCGGTGTGTGTCTGTGTCTCTCTGTGTGCAAAAGGAGGAGGCAAGGCAGAAGGGGAGGAGGGATGGAAAATAGCGGGGGGAGAGTGGAGGGGAGCTGGCATGTTTGCAAATAATCAAAACCGCGAGATCCAAAACCGCAAATTTGGAGGGACAACTGCAAAGCATCTAGAAATAAAGCATCTAGAAATTGATGTTCACATGGAATTTTGCATCCACTTTGTATGTCTCTTTTTTCGAGTTTCATGGAGCTGGCTATCATTGAATGATAGTCTTTATTAATGGCTTGGATGATAGTATTGGGACATAGTTATCAAATTTGTAGATGACGCCAAATTAGGAAGAATAGTTAATACCCAGAAGACAGGACGCTATATGTGGCAATTACCCCTCCCATTCAAAATACAAAATCAGTGTTGGTAAACACGAGCTCTTTCATCCTTGCCAAACATATGTTACACCTAGTAATACATACAGATCAAGACAGGTGTTGCTTAGCATAAACACAGTAAAATGAAATCTGATTAGTAGCATTTGGTGACAAAGGCACAGAACATGACATTCACACCTCTTCAATATGTACTGTACTTGCATTTTTAAAAGCATGGTAAAATACCAGTCCTGCAGTTCTGTACCGCACCATGAAGTCAGAAATGTGTTGCACATGTCAGAGCAAAACATGTTTAGTTAGAATATTGGCTCTTGAAAGCAGGCTACTGAAACATATAGGAGCATGTTGCTGTATATCTAACATCTGCCCTTTTTGTATAGCAGAGCAAATGAACTTAATGATTACTGCCCTGCACTGAGATTTTGCCACCTGCTTTAGCTGAACCTAATAACAAAGGCAAGCAAACATAGATTTCCATCGTTTTAGCTTCTCTTAATCATTTACTTATACTGTCTCATAGCAGCATCAAGATAAACCAGGGGGCAATGGTACGAATTTATACAATCATGTGGCATGTATCAGTAAAACAAGGCCAAGAACAAATGCATTGCCAACAGCTTGACCAAGGAGGTCAAATAGGCCAGAACAATTCAGATTTGTTTGCCAAAGTGACTTAGCATCCCCCAAGAATTTCATCACTCATAGATCTTACAGTCAAATTCTGAAACATTATCCGGTAAAGCAATGCATAGTCTAATATAAAAGAAAGAAAGCTTAAACTCGTGTGCCAGCTGCGCCTGTTCCTCAGACGGCAGATCTCAAGGCAGCCAGGCATCTGGCATATAATGTATGCAGGGTAGTTTTTATGCAGCAGGTGGGCTTTTATTTTGTCCTTAACTTTGGTGGTATATTTTTATGTGGTTTTATTTTGGGTGTAGATGCTTTTAATTGTTTTGAATTTTATTGAGATTTTAAATGTTTTGTCTGTGAGCCGCCTTGGGTCCCTCTGGGGAGAAAGGTGGCATATAAATGAAATCATCATCCCTGGGAATAGTAGTTTACTGTGGCCCCAGAACTCTTTGACATTGGAGTCTTGATGTTTCACAAAACAATTGTTCCCAGTATTCCCGAGCATTGAGCCAGGACAGTTAAAGTGTTCTCAAACTGGATTAAATCTGCAATGTTTTTGAACTGGACTCAGGGAAAGTAAGGTGAGCTTGAGTGTTGCAATGGGACCTGGGCTTGGAGGGTTGAAGCATAAGGACTTTTTCATTTACAGGGATGATGGGTGATGCACCCATTCCCTTCTGGGCTCATCTCACATTAGCTGAGTGTGGATGGCTGCCATTCTCAGTCGCAGTCTTCGTCCCATAATCTTACACATGCTTAGCTATGTAGCAGAGGAGGTAGGGAACCCTATTTGCTGTTCTTTCTGTCTGCATCTCCACTGCAGAATTAATGCAGTTTGACACCACTTTAACTGCCACAGTTCAATGCTATGGCCTTCTGGGAATTGCAGTTTTGTGAGACATTCAGCCTTTTGGGTCAGAGAGCACTGGTGACAAAATAAACTATAATACATTTCATTTTTATAATGTGTTCCGTCAAAGTATATCTTACAAAAGCTAACTCATATAATATCAAAAAAGAAAAGTCTCCTGCATCTTATGTGGTAAGTACAGGACCGGCTCTAGGTATTTGGCCACCCCAGGCGAGAAATATTTTGGCACCCCCCCCCCCCCCCGTAGCTCCTCAAAGTGTAAGAAAAATGTAGGATGGATTGTAGGATGTTCAAGAAAAATGGAGGAGATGACCAACTAAAAGCTAAAAACATAAATAAAAAACAATGTAAGTTCATGTTTCTCAATCATGCTCAATATGGAGAACCCTTTGACATTCTTCCTGGATGGAAGATTGGAAAGTAGGTGTGGTTTGTGTGTTGGACTAGGGCTCTGGAGAAGAGGATTCGATTCCCTGCCTATTGGGTGACCTCCAGCAAGTCACACTCTCTCAGCCTCCTCAGGGCAAGGCCCTGGCAAACCTCCTCTGAACAAATCTTGCCAAGCAAATCCCAGGATAGGTTTGCTTTAGGGTCTCCATAAGGTGCAAAACAACTTGAAGGTGCACAACAATAAATAACAACTGAGTACTGTACCTATAAGTGCAGTGGAGAGTCCAGCATGTTGTAGTGGCCTATGACAATGGGAGACCAGGGTGCAAATCCCAGCTGGGCCATGCAAACCCACTGGGTGACTTTGGGCAAGTCACACTCTCTCAGCCTCTCAGGGGGACGCAAAAGGCAACCTCCCCTGAAGAAACTTGCCAAGGTCGCCCTAAGTTGGAAAGGAGTTGAAGGCACACAATAACAACAACAACAGAAGCAGAGGAGGAGGAGGAGGAGGAGGAGGAGAAAGAAGATAAAAGAAGAAGAGGAAGAGGAGGGGGAGGAGGAAGAAGAGGGCGGGAAGAAGAGGAGGAGCAAGAGGAAGAAAGGCTCAGCCGGCCAGCAACAAACTTGAACTCCCAGGACTTGGGGCAGGGGAGCGCGTGTGCGTGTAAGAATGAGAGAAAGACTTAGGCTGCATCCACAGCGTAAGAAATAACCCGGTTTGGCACTGCTTTCACTCTTTTCTGGCTCAAGGCTATGGCATGCTGGGAGTTTGAGTTTGTTGTGGGCCCAACTCCCAGAATTCTGCAGCCTAGAGCCAGGAAAGAGTGAAAGCAGTGCCAAACTGGGTTATCTCTCCAGTGTGGGTACAGCCTGGAAGGCCCACCAGGAGGGAGGAGGGGAGGAAGAACAGGAGGAGGAGGAGGACTGCTCCAATAAGCAGCTCTGCCTCCCGGCTCCCTTGCAAGCAGCACAAAGGGCCAGCCCTGGGCCCCGGAGGGTGGCGCCAGCCATGACTGCATGCTAGCAGCACTACAGGCGCCCCCCCCATGCCCTTAGCAAAGGGCCACTGGGCCCGGCCCTGGGCTCCAGACGCTCTCTCGCTCTCCCTCTCTGGCCTCCCTTGCCACTCCATCGTGCCAGTGCCCCCTAGAGTTTGGTGCCCTAGGCCACGGCCTAGGTCGCCTATATGGGCAAGCCGGCCCCGGGTTAGTATCTCTCAGAATTGAACCTATGTTTGAAACAGGAAAAATTAAAAGCCCGGAAATACTTGACAAGTAGTCACAGGATACAAGGATTTTATTCATTATATATGCAAGGGACACAGCCTCTGAATCATTCCAAGAAACTGTGCAAAAAGTTACAGGGGAACAAGCTTTTTATATTTTCATTATACAAAGAAAAGAGTGCTTTCTCCTCCCATTCTCCTCCCCTTAGCCCAGGGACGTAGCCAAGGGTGGGGTTCTTGGGGTCCGGACCCCCCTCCCTTCCATTAGAAAAATGAATGGTGTGTGCTGCTGCGCCGCCACACCCAAGCCCCATTATAATGGTGAAACTTAGTCTGGACCCCCCCTTCCTAAAATCCTAGCTACGTCCCTGCTTAGCCCCCTCCTCAGAGGGCAATGTTCATGCAGGTCATAAGGCAATGTCCCAGACAATTAAAAGAGGAACTTGCCTCAGGGAGTGAATTTCTATGGCCTGTTACAGACCGCCCAAAAGAAGGAGCAAAGAAGGAGCGCGAAAATCGCGCTCCTTCCAGCAACCCGGAAGAGACGGCGCAAGTGCCAAAGCGCGCACTCGCGGCGTCACTTCCGGGCTGCGATGTGCGGACGCAGAGTGTCCGTTATGTCAATATGGCAGCAGCCGTGTGGAACAGCCGCTGCCATTTGTTAACGACTCTGTCCGTAACAGGGTAATGGGCATCTGGAAGAGATGCCCCTTTTTCAAAATGGGACTTCCTAAGGACATCCCTTCTGGCAGTCTGTAACCCGCCTATATGAATGTGAGACTTGATTATAGCAGTCTGCAAGTCTGCAAAACCTAACGTCTGTCTTTTTGTCTAATTCAGCCAAAGGCTTGACTGTTGTCTGACCCGTTAGAGCAGGGGTAGGCAACCTTTTTGAGCCGGGGGCCGGGTTGCTGTCCCTCAGACAACTGGGGGG
>NW_024804400.1:0-5440 GCF_019175285.1 Sceloporus undulatus
TTCCTGCCTTGCAGCTTGCTCCTCTTCTTTCTCCTCCTCCTCTTCTTCTGTCTCCTCTCTTCCTCCTCCTCTTCCTCCCCTTCTTCTCCTCCTCTTCTTCTTTTCCACCTCATCCTTCCCCTCTTCCTCCCCTTTTTCTTCCTCTCTACTTCCTCTTCTTCCTCCTCCTCCTTTCCCCCTCTTCCTCCTCCCCTTCTTCCTCCTTTTCTTCTTCTCATCTTCCTCCTCCTCTGCTTCTTCCACTCTTCTTCCTCTTCTGGTTTGACCAGAAAGGGAAGCACATTTCTGCCATCTGTCTAGGAATAATGCCAAATGTCCTCCATTTTTATCATGCCTAAGAATCATGCATTTATAGGAATTGGGTGAAAAAAAAACCAATCCATTTTTTGCGTGGTCCCTCTCCCATTTTTTTACAAAAAATGGTGTCCTCCATTTGGAAAATTTTGTCCTACGTTTTTTGTCCTCACATTTTGTCCCAGTTCGGAGTGGTCCCTGACCTTATTGGCAACCCTATCCGAGACCCCCCCTTCCATTAGAAATGAATGGTGTGTGCTGCTGCACGCCGCACCCAAGCCCCATTATAATGGTGAAAACTTAGTCTGGACCCCCCCCCCTTCCTAAAATCCTAGCTACGTCCATTGACCCTTAAGACACTCAGGAAACAGAAGGCCTGCTTGCAATTCACCCAGCAGTTGCAAAGGTGTAACTGGAAAGGCTTTGCCCCACCAGGTTTTCAAAAGGCATGAGGGCAACGGAGCAGCACTGGATTTATTTGCAAGGCTTCCCACAGAAGCCCAGTCTGATCCGTTCTGCCAGGTTCAATGTCGCGACCAACCTTGTTGGTCAGGGGTACTCCCTGACCCTGTGTTTTCCAGGGGGACTGATCCCAGACCCTGCAGCTTGGTAGTGGCTTCTCAAAGGGGGGTTTGCAGGGGCTGGTGGTGTTCGGCTCCATGCCAGCCTCCCGCCACCCAGCACCACTTGGGACCTGCACCACCGGCCTCCATCTCATCTCTGTCCCCACACAGGGGCCTTTGTTTGCAGGAATCACGGGATGCTTAGCTCAGCTCTTCCCGCTGGGCCTTTTCATCCCTGGGGGTGGAGGCGATGTGAGAGGTTTGGCATGGTGTAAACAAGGATCTTGCCCAAGAGAGCCACCTCGTGATCCACCCACCACCCTCCAACATGTCACAGATGAAAACCAGGACACAAATGGTGGCTGAGAAGCAGCAGTGTGTGGCCAGGCAACAAGGGCCCAAAAGCTACTTATGAAGAAGAAATGCACAAAAGGACTATTTGAGATGCAAAATCCTGGAATTTAGGGACTGAGTTTAAGAAAGCCTTAATGGGGAATATGTGCATGAAGAGCCTAATTAACCAAAAAATCTAACATGATGTAATTGCTATTACTACAAAAAAACAAACAAACCAGAAATAGGATGCACGGATATAGGATGAGGGACACTTGGCTTGACTGCAGAGCATGCACAAGAGATCTGAGAGTCTTAGTAGACCACAAACTGAACATGAGCCCACAGTGTGAAGCAGCAGCTCAGAAAGGCAATGTGATCCTAATCATTACTAGAAGTATAATATCTAGAATCTAGATCAGGGAAGTAATAGTACCACTCGATTCTGTTTTAGGCAGGCCTCACCTGAAATACTATGTCCAGTTCTGGGCACCACAATTCAAAAAGGATGTTGACAAGCTGGAGCATGTCCAGAGCAGGGCAGCCAAAATAGTGAAAGGCCTGGAAGCCACCAAGCCCTATGAAGAGAGGCTTAGAGAGCTGGGTATGTGTATCTTCGAGAAGAGATGGTTAAGGGGTAACATGACAGCCATGTTTAAATATTAGAAGGGATGAAGGAAGCTTGTTTCTGCTGCTTCAAAGAATAGGACCTGGAGCAATGGATTCAAGCTACAGCAAAAAAAAAATTCCACCTAAACCTTAGGAAGAACTCCAGAGAGTAAGAGCTGTTTGACAGTGGAAGACCAATGCCTTGGAGGTTGGTAGAGTCTGGAGGTTTTTAAATAGAGGTTGGCTTGGACTGTGTATTCCTGCATAGCAGGGTTGGACTGGATAGTCCCTTGGGGTCCCTTCCAACTCTAGGAACCTATGATTATAAATCCCAGCTTCCCCAGACAGAGTATGCACAAGAGCCTATCACATCCCAGCCTACTCCACAGGTTTGTTAGGAGTAAAGTAAGAGGGTCGGTCAGGGATAGGGAGATATAATGTTCAAAAATTTTAATCCCGAAAGATAAATGGGATGAAATTAGACAATTATAACGGGGGGCAGGAAATCGTGATCGCACAAAGAAATCTATGCATTCGAACTGGTTTTTAGAAAGTATCATTTTAGGCTACCATCCTGCACACATTTGTCTGTGAACCAATTGAAATTTAGTCAGTAAATCCCTCCCAGTGCTGAGCATCTCTGCAAGTTACGTTTTCTTTACTATGGCATAATGTGGGTCTTGCACCCATGTACATTCATACAGAAGGCTGGCACATTAAAAAGGATGGAGAAAAGAAAACCAATGAAACTAAGCCTTATGTTATAAGATTGATGCAAATTCTTGTATGCCTGGCCAGTGGGGGAGGAAACCCTCGGTTACCTGGGAATTCTTTCTATGACATCATAGTCCTCGGTGATGAGGTCAAGTTCCATCCACGGCCTCCATCTTGACCCCCAACGATTGGCTGGAACGTGACCTCATCAAGCACTATGATATCATAGAAAGAACTGCTGTCCAGTCCTGGATAACCAGGGGTATCCTCGCTCACTGGACAGAATGATTTGAATGGATTTGGATGGATTTGGATCCATCCATCCATCCCACCCACCCACCCACCCTTCCAGTCCCGTGGGGGTTGTGCCTTGGTCAGCCCCAGCTTTGGCCCCAGGGCCAAGATGGTGGTCCCCTCCATCCCCCAAATCCCAGCCCCCATCCCCTATCCATCCTTTCTTCAGGCCTCTCACTTCCAGCTGGGCTATGACCCCCGGCCCGAGGGCAAGACAGTGGTCTCCCCATACCGCACTGACTACCCACCCCGGTGGGGCACATTTTGCCCACCACCTGTCCAGCCCCCCAAGTCTTCAGAGGTTCTGAACCAGGATCTGAATCCTACCTGGGATGCCCACCCTGAGACGGACACTTCCTACCCACCGTTGCCTCTCCAGCCACGGCCCCAGATTTTCCCACCAGTGTCAAGGTGCTGGATGCACATAGACCCCCGGCAGACCATCCTTGACTCGGTCACCCACTGGAGCTATGGGTATCCTTCTGGTCAACCACCCACAGCATTCCGCCGGGGGGACAAGTGGGGTGACAGTGTGCCCAGTGGGTATAAAGCAAAGCAGCCCTTGCCAGAGACCCTGCACCAGCAGTCCTACCGGCCACCTCCCAAGGCTGCACCCCCTGCCAAGGCCCCCAGCCAGCACCTGGGTGCGTCTGAGCAGTGCCCACCTGAAAGGGCAAAGGGTTCTGTTCTGGAGCATGTATAGAGTGCCGTGCCAATCAGGAGGGGGGCAGGGTCTGTTTGGCAGACCCCCAGGAGGAATGAGAGCCTGGTACCATCCAAGGATCCTGCTTGCCACCCTGGCAGAGAGACGGGAGGCATTCTTGCTGGCAGTCTAGGTCCTGCAGGAGGTCTGAGGTCCTGGGTTCAAGTCCCTCAAGAAAGGCCGCTGCCAGTCCAAGTTGGCAGCTCTGGCAGGCTTCACAAAGTGTGTCAGGGCTGCTTCCTAGTTTCCTGGGCACCTGTGGCCTCAGGCTCTGGCTGGCAGCTTCTCCCACAAAGGGAAGAAAAATAATGCAGTACAATGGCACTTTAAGTGTCCTGGTGCTATGGTCCTGGGACTGGGAGTTTGGTCAGGCACCAATGCTCTTTGCCAGAGAAGGCTCAAGATCTTGTGAAACTACAAATCTCGGGATTCCATAAGGTGGCACATAAAGCATTGTCAAACTGCATTATAACTACAATGCAGATGTTAGGAAAGGTTGGCATTGCAGCCATGCCAGCCAGGTGAGACCAGAAAGGGGGATCCCGAGGGCAGGGTACTACTCAGAAGGGGCTCTGGGGGTGCCTAAATAGTGTCCACAGGCAAAAGGGGCAGGCGGTGTGTCATGGGCAAGGGGTTGGATTTGGCCCCCAGGAGGCCTCAATCCAGCGCCGTGTGTGGTGGCGCAAGGTGGTTTGCATGGATGGGGCCTCTTTAAAGAGAGTGTGGCATCCTCAAAAGTAACTTACTGTATCTCTCAGGTAATTCTCAGAAAAGTGGCTTTTGGAGATGTCATTCCCATTCTGGGAGCGGCAATCCAAAATAGAAAGGAAGAACATTTCCCTGGCTGTGCCATTCCTTTTTGGACTGCACCTCCCAGCATGCTTGGCACATGAGGGCCAGCTGTTCAAGAGTATGAGCAATGCTCTAACCCTTGTCCTTCCTTGGCAGGAGAAGATGCTGTCCTGAAAGGTGACAGCTGCCATTACTACGACACATCCTACAAATCCCAGTACACAGGTGAATCGGGGCCACCAGCCCAGCGGTGCAAAGAGGTACACCAGGGCCCTTCCTCCTCTTCCTCTTCCTCCTCTCCTTCCCCTTTTCCAAATCTCTGGACTCTACATCCCAATGTCCAGATTCCAAACTTAGAAAAAAAAATCCCCTTTTGCAAATTCCCTGCAACTAGGGAAGCCATCATGCCCCCAAAAGTCACTTTTCCAGACTCTAATCTTGCCCAGCAAGCAGCTGCTAACTGGTGGCCACTATCAGAAGTTAAATGATTGGAAGGGCCATTACTTGGAGAAGTTACTTTTGGAGGGGGAAGGGGAGCCAGAAAAGACCCATCATTTTCCATTAGGATAAACTGCCTCTGAAAAAGGAGGTTCCATTCCCAGCAATTTTGGCACTTGCAAGCCCTTCTTCTCTCTCTCTCTCTCTCTCTCTCTCTCTCTCTCTCCAGAAAGTGGGGTCCGTTCCCTTTGGGGACCCTCGGTGCCGTGAGACTGAGAGTGAGCAGAAGCGGGCATACACCCCATGGCCACTCAATGGGCAGTGGTAAGTAACTTTTGGGCCAAAATTGCTTGGAAATGTCCAGCTCCATATAATTTAGTTACCTGTAACTAGTTGGGCTATGCTGGGAAGAGCAGCCACCTTGATCCAGGGCTGGTTTCCTGCATTCCTGCAATGCAGGGATGTGAGTTCCTGCATTGGCCTTTGGGGATCTCTTTCAGTAAGGAAGAGCAAAGTCTCCTTTTCCTGTTTCCATTCAAGCGCCAGTGTTGTGTATTACCGTATATATATCCATCCCCTGGTGAAAGACAAGAGTTTAATCTGCCCTGGAAGGAGTGACCCCATTCTACTCTCTCATCCATCCAGCTTACCCTCAAAAGGGAGAGGAAAAGGGGATACAAATAAATGTTATTATTATTTT
>NW_024804401.1:0-5440 GCF_019175285.1 Sceloporus undulatus
CAAAATGTTTTCTTCTTCCTAGGGGGGGCATGACAGAAAATAATTGAGAAGCACTGCCTTAAGGTCACCATAAGTAGGAAAGAAGGCACAACAACAGCAGTCTATAATATACAATCTATAATATTCATCTATGATAAGAGGAAACCCTCATCTACAGGTTTTCTCTTGTGTATATAAACCCAGGATGGCTTTGCCCATTTCTTTAGCTGCTGGGCTACCTCTGTCTGGTCATTTTCAACATGGGCAGTTTTATGTTTCTAGACGGTTTAGGTCTCTCCTCCTTTGACAGAGATTACATTCCAAATTGTGAACAGCTGGGATTCTCTATAAAATATCTGCTTGCCCATGCCAGACCTTAGTAGCCTCCCACTAGACTCCTAAGACTGAGCGCACTGGGGTACATGGAGCTCAGAGCGCATTATTCACACCCAGAGTTTTTTTGTTAGGTGGAATTGAGGGAAAGGTGTCTGTGGTTGGTAGTCACAATCTGGGCATGCTACCTCTATGTGTCAGGGAACAAGAGCCAGAGGAGGTGTTACCAAATGGACAGTAAACCCGAGAGGACAAAATGGCACCACTCCCATTCCATGGACAGAAACTGGTTAGACCAGGGGTAGGCAACCTGCGGCCCACGGGCCGGATGCGGCCCTTCGAGGCCTTGGGACTGGTCCCAGCCTGGTCCTGCCGCTGATTGCCGCCAGGGCCTTTGGCCTCTCATGTGCAGGGGCAAGGGGGGCAATTGTCTATAAACGCCTCAGAAACATGCATTTATATTAACATTTTTTTTTAAATCAGCAAATTTTTTTGCGTGTCCTCCACTTTTTTTTAAAAAAAAGTGTCCACCATTTGAAAATGTTGTCCTACATTTGTCCCGGTTTATTTATTTATTTAAATTTTTAAGAAATTATTTAATTATTTATTTTTTGGCTTCGGCCCCCCAGTTGTCTGAGGAACAGCAACCCGGCCCCCAGCTCAAAAAGGTTGCCTACCCCTGGGTTAGACTGTGTGTTAGAAACTTTAAATCACCCAGGGTCAGGACTCAGGGGAAAATACTGATTTCTAATTGGCTTAAATGTAGCATGAATTGAAGACCAGCACCTAATTGTCAGGAGATACATGAAAATGAGATAGCTTTTGTTCTCATCTCCTGTAATCAGCCAAGCAGGAGAGATAGAGGCCAGATGGTGAGGGCTAGCTGTGCAAAATGTTGATGGTATTTCCCCCCCCAAAACAGCAAAGATTGATTTCATGGATGATCTGTTCATGTTGTGAGAAGTACTCAGGAATCTGTGAGAAGTACTCAAGGTATGTTTTAACTGTCTTACATTCAATGTAGGTTTGCCTACCTTTGAGTTTTAATGTCGATGAGAATGTGTACAAGCAAAACAATGTTTGCTGCTGTGTGGGAGCACAGACATGGTTTCTTCCCCTAATTCTGGATATTGCCATTGCACTGTACTGGGGCACAGAGTCACTGGAAACTTTTTCCAATGAAAGGAGGGGCTGTCAGACTGGAGGGAGGAATGTGTGACTCCCCAAAAAGGGCCTCCCTCTGTTAGGCTTAGATGATATAGAGATGATTACTAAAGCAGAGCCAATCGCCTTGCGTTAAATAAACTGGTCATTGAATTTTGATCTTGTCCCTTGGGGTATTGGCTACTCCTCCTAATTTGGTGTCATTTGCAAATTTGATAAGCATGTCCTCTATTCCATCATCCAAGTCATTGATAAAGATGTTGGATAGCGCTGGATCCAGGACAGAACCCTTTGGGACCTCATTGGTCACTTCTCTCCAGGATGAAGAGGAGCAATTACTGAGCATCCTTTGGTTTTGGTTGGCCCACCTTACAGTTGTATTGTCTGGCCCAGACTTCATTAGAATTTTTTCAAGAATAACATGCAGGACCTTGTCAAAGGCCTTATTGTATCAAGATATGCTACATCTACAGTATTGCCTTCACCTACAAATCTTGTACTTTTATAAAAGAAAAAAGATAAGATTAGTCTAGCTTGGTTTGTTTCTGAGAAGCCCATGTTGATTTTTAGTGATCACAGCATTCCTTTCTAAATGTGGCTTGTTTATTTTTTCATGACCTGCTGTAGAATCTTTGCTGGTATTGATGTCTGGCTGACTGCGTGGTAATTATTTGGGAGGCTCCAAGGGGGTTCCTTTCCCAGTCTCCTCCAGATCCCACCATCTGGTCAAGAGCACCTGTTATCAGCTTCGGATGATCCGCCAGCTGCGCCCATACCTGGCCCAGAGGGACCTAGAAACGGTTGTACATGCTCTGGTAACTTCGAGACTGGATTTCTGCAATGTACTCTACATGGGGCAACCCTTATACCAAACTCGGAAGCTACAAATGGTGCAGAATATGGCAGCCCGGCTGGTCACTGGCGCTCCCAGGGCCAGCCATATAACACCGGTTTTAAAAGATCTCCATTGGCTGCCCATTCGCTTCCGAGCTCAATATAAGGTGTTGGTTATTACCTATAAAGCCCTAAATGGCTTGGGCCCAGGATACCTAAAGGACCGCCTCTCCCCGTACATTCCGCCTCACACCCTCAGAACGTCTGGGCAGCAATTACTGAAGGTGCCTGGGGCTAGGTTAGCCTCCACCACACGGAGGACATTGTCCACGGCTGCCCCAGCCCTTTGGAATACGCTGCCCATTGAGCTCCGCTCATCTACCACCCTGGCCCAATTCAGGAAGGACTTAAAAACCTTCCTGTTTCAACAGGCATTCCCCGATTAAATATCCTGTGGGCCTCCCTCCTCTTCCGTGGCCAAGAGGTTGGGCTATGGGGCTTTTTCTCCTGTTATTTTCTTGATGTATTGATGTATTTGTATGGTTTTAATTTTTTGTATTGATAATATGGATTGTGTGTGTTTTTAATTGTTTTGTAAGCCGCCCTGATAGTTGGAAGGGCGCGGTATAAATAAAAATTTTATTATTATTATTTATCCCTTTGTGAAAAACCCTCCAAGGGGGCAAGGAAATAAACGTATTCCTTAGCCCACAAATGACCAACAAGAGTTTTCAGGGGTGGACTGAGGAGGGGCAAAGTGCACTGAGAAAGAGGCCCATACAACATTATGGACTTTTGTTTAAAATGTAGATGTTTATTGTTGAAATTAAAGTAAGGTAATGGACATGTATGTAATTTATATTATATTAATAGGGTAAGTCATCTGTTGGGAGGGGTGAGAGCATGGAATGCTGGGAGTGACTGGCGATTGGCTGCTGAGTGTCTGAATGGGATTCTAGAAGGCTGGTGGGTTTGACTGTTGGCCAGATAGGAATGAAAGATCCTTCAGGATTTTTTTGGTGGAGAAGAGAAGGCGAGTGCTTAGACAAAAGAGAGAATGTGGACGAAGGACTCGCAAATTGGGTTCATTTGTGAGCATGAAGAATGGGGAAGAGGCCCCCATTTGGAGGCCGCCTAGGGGTTCTTCCATAAGGAGGGAGCCTTGGGGTGGAAGTAAGGAAGGCCCCCTTCTCTTCTCCCCAAGATGCATGGGGGCTTCTCCTCCCTTCTTGTAGGAGTCAGTGTGGGGCTGTGATCTTTGGGAGGGTGTCAAAGGGAATCACAATGGTGACCGAGTGGGTGGGAAGTATTTGGGTCTGAACTCACCTTGGGGGGCTTTCCTGGGGCAATGAGAGGCTGTGATGAGATGCCAGAAGGCAAAGGTAGACATGAATGGAAAGGAATTTTGTTTAAAGGATGGAGGCAATAGTAAAAGAGAGAGAGGTCCTTTTTTCAAGAGGAAGGCAAATGGGACCCTAAATAATTTCACTACTTCTCTCCCCCAGTTTCTTTCTCTTGCTTAGCAGAAAGTGACTTTTTCTTTCTGGTGCAGGAGCTGCCTTCCCCCTCTTCATTCTTCAACATCCCCCAGCCTACAAAAAAGGAAGGGCAGCTTTTCCTACCAGGCCACACTCTTTGGCCAGGAAAGTTTTCTCTCTGCACCATCCTAACTCCATGGATCCTCTATGGTGACTGGAGAGACCCTCTGAGGAGAGCAAGAGGAGGCTTCTTGTCCTCAGTCACCCCATCCCATAACCCTTCAGCCAGTTTCCTTCCCTCCATCAGACACGCCAACCTTCCTCAAACACTTTTCCTCCTCCTCCTCCCCCCTAAACAAGCCCATCTAGGGTGCTTTTCCCTTTCGGCCATCATTTTCATTCCCCCTCACCATTTCTCCTGGTGCTTTTAATGTCTTCTTTGGGAAGTGGGGACAGAGTACACAGCTTGTGCCTTTCCTCCAATGTTAACATTTCCTTCCTCTCTTGGAAAATGAGCATTCTGTCTATTTAATTCTTGGGGGACAAAGAGGTGACAATCTCTCTGTCTGCCTTCTTGCCTTTTCTGTTCATTCTGCCAGCCTTAAATTTCATCCCTTGAAAGAAGGTTCCAGGCAAAAATACTTTGACTAGATAAATCAATGGCCTCTTTGTACCCATTCTTCCCCTCTTGGGAGGGTGTGTGGGAGATTACGTGTGGATCTTTTGAGGTAAAAGAAGACCAGCCCTCATGCTGAAGCTCTTTCCACACTCTTTGCCCCAGGCTGCCTCTGAAACCTGGAGAGGAGAGGGTTCAGTTTACATTCTTTGGAATGGAGTGGGCATCATGTGGCCCTCCAGATGTTGTTGGATTACAGCTGCCATCTGCCCCTTTAGCAGCATAACAAATCTGGAAGGGGTGCTGAGAGTTGTATTCCACCAACACTTGGGAGACTGCAGGGTTCCCACCCCTGCCTTGGGGCTAACTCTTGTGAGTAATCCTGTGTCTGGGATTGCTGCCAGCAATCTCTGACTTATGCTGATAACCAAGCCTGCAGCCAACACGTGTAGGCAAAACAAACCTTGTGGAGAAGCAGTCAAAGAGCAAGCCGAGGAAACAAGCCGGTGTCGGGGTTGCAGAAAGTCAAGCGTGCCGAAAGACGAGCCGAAGTCAGGAAGCCAGAAAGCAGCATGGTCAAAACAGTCCAAGGTCACAATAGCCAAGAGATAACAATGGTCTGGTCCGAGGTCAAGGTAGCAAGGTAACAAGGTAACAAGATGTCTGGAGCTAGAGTGACAGCAATCACACCAAGGGCTCATGCAATAAACTCTAGCAACAAACTCAAGCCTCTTTCCCACTTAAATCAGGGAAGCTCTCCCTCGAGCCACCTGAGGCTGGTTTGCCGATTGTCTTTCTGCAATCCTCCTGGATCTGCGCCTGCAAGCACTCTCAGCCCTTCTCTCTTGATAAGAAGGCACTTGCAGGCACGCCTCGTCTCCCGAATCACTACTAGGCTGTGGCACCATAGAAGGCCTTTCCTCAGCACTAGGACCTGGTTGGACCTCCTGCTCTGGGGCTGGGGAAGCACAGCTGGGACCTGGCAGAACAGAACTAACACCTGGCGTAGCCTCAATCAGCCCTTGCTCTGGAGGAG
>NW_024804402.1:0-5438 GCF_019175285.1 Sceloporus undulatus
AATACATTGGCTCCTACGAAGTCAAAAGTGGTTTGGGCTGCTGAGGGTTTTGGGAGAGGGATGTAGAAGGCAAGTGGCTAGTAGAAACTGGTGTGAATGTATGTGTGCATACAAGTCGAAAGACCAAAAAATAATCATAATAATAATAATAAATCATAACCCCACATAGGAAGCGCTTGAAAAAAATGTTAAACACAGAAGAGAAAAGCTAAAGTTTTTTAAGTGTCCTCGTTCATGTCTTGGCTGTCTGTCCGAGCGATTTTGCGGGGAGGGGCAGAGTTTTCGCCTTCGATTTCCACTTGTTCTGGATCTCTCTTCTTTGCTGCATTCTAAAGGGAAGCGGGGAAAGGAAGCTGAATTAGATTTGCTCAGGAACAAATGTATCCCAATTCCCCTTCCCTTTGGCATTTAGAGCTTGATACCCACCAAATAGACAGATAAAAGTTGAACGTGAGCTAGCAGTATGATGCCGCAGCAAAGAAAGCTAATATTTTAGCCTGCATTCTGGAATATTGTTCCCAGTTCTGGGCACCACAATTCAAGGACATTGAGAAACTGGAGCTATGTGTCCAAAGGAGTGCCACTAAAATGGTGAAGGGCCTGGAAACCATAAAGCCCTATGAGGAACGACTTAGGGAGCTGGGGATGTTGTCCCTGGAGAAGAGAAAAGGGGTGATAGGATAGCCCTGTTTAAATACTTGAAGGGATGCCATATTGAGGAGGGAGAAAGCTTGTTTTCTGCTGCTCCAGGGAATAGGATCTGAAACAATGGATGCAAGCTCCAGGAAAAGAGATTCCAGTTCAAGATTTGGAGGAACTTCCTGAGAGTAAGCTGGGGCTTTGGGGAGTTGAAGTCCAAAACACCTGGCGGATCAAAGTCTGAGAATCACGGGGGGGGGGGGGGGGGGGCATTCTCACTCTAGGGTTCTATGGCTCTTCCCAGACTTTGGTTTAAATCCCAATAGGATGCTATAATGGTAATCTCTCCTCCATCCCCACTGGCAGGCTTCTCTGGCACTAAACACATGCTCAGGACATGTGTGTATTTGTGTGTCCACCCAGTCCTCTGAAATAGGTTTGTGGTACATGCAGGGATGGGCAGAATGCAGAGGAGAGATTGTATGAGTGTGTGTAATCTATTTATTTGTCAAGGGGGAATAGTTGCAATCTTTCTATTTCTTTTCAGAAAATGATGTTTGTGTAGAAAAACATCCAGAGGGCAGTTACTCTGATCTTGCTCTTACACAAGAGGAGACCTTGGTTTCTGTCTTCCCTTACATGGGAAGGGAAAATAACACAAGAAGTGGGAATCCAACAGCTATATTATTTTCCACAAGTCCAGCTCTTTTCCCCAACACCAACAAATTAATAAAACCAATGCAGATAACAAAGGAAATGACAAGAACAGCAGTTTAAATGTGTGTGTGCATGATTTTTTTAATTCATGAAATCCTTACCTTTTTGTCCCACTGCTGATGTAGATAACGCAAGAGTATATTTGTCTTTTCTGTTACAATGACTGTTGCAGAAAAAGAGGGAAAAGGAAATCACGTCAGGAGACAATTCTTGCTTTCATTTATTGGTTTTGATTTAGATTTACATCCCACCTCAGCTGGAACCCAAAGCGGAGGGCAAGATTTATAAAACCAAGAAGACCAAAATCAGATATAAATAAAATGGAAATTGTAAGAATAACATATTCCTTTTGAAATGTGACTTTGCGGACGCTGTAGCTCTGAGGACTCGGCAACTTTTCCTGCCCATATACCTCTTTTTTCTCCAAACATGGCAACTAGAATTGATGCCACATTGCTAGTTTGCAAGAGAAATGGAGGTATTTGAGGGCTGGGGAGAGATGTTTTGGAAAAGCAACAAGAGGCAGAGATGTACAGTTGGTCCTCCACATTTGTGGCTTTGACTTTTGCAGATCTGTTTATTTGCAGTTTTGGTTAATATGTTCTCTCTAAGAATCTCTGTCCTCCAGCACAATTCTGCTGGAAGTTGACCATAGAGTTGTGCTGGAGAACCTAGAAGTTCCTAGAGAAAACACTTCAGCACTTCCTAGAGCAGTGATTCCCAACCTGTGGGTCGGGACCCCTTTGGGGGTCGAACAACCCTTTCATAGGGGTCGCCTAAGACCATTGGAAAACACAGATTTGCATGTAGCAATGAAAATAATTTTATGGCTGGGGGGTCACCACAATATGAGGAACTGTATTAAAGGGTCACAGCATTAGGAAGGTTGGGAACCACTGTCCTAGAGAAAACCTCCAGCATGATTCTCTGATCAACTTCTGGCAGATATTGACCTTAGAGTTGCACTGGAGGACCTGGAGGTTCCTAGAGAGGTTCTCGCTTAGGTAAAAATAATAGTTTTTTTTAAATTTGCAGTTTTTCCACATTCACAGGGCTCCTTCAGCCCTAACCCCAGTGAATGTGGAGGGACCACTGCGATGAATTACTTTTTACAGCACGTCAGTGAATACTACCAATGGTTCCCTTCTCAAATCCTGAAAAAGTAAAGGGAACAAATTACTTTCAAAAAAGCAAGTATCCAAACTCAGGTTATTTATGTATTAACTACTGAGGGATCGATAGAACATGTTTTAATTTGCTTAACAGCTAGCAGGTGGCAGGACTGTAGTCATAAGAAAACAGAAAGGAACTTACTTTGTTCGGAAGGATATTCCCGTGTGGGGAGATAAACGGAAGGTCTTCTGTTCTGTAAATTAAAAACAGAAAACAGATTTATGAGATTTGTGACACATACATGTGTGACAGACTGTCATTTCATTAATTATCCCCAACACGGTTGCTGCTGATGTTGTTGCTGCCCTAACACTTTTCATAGAACCTTACCAAAAAACCCACAAACCACAGGATATCCATGGGACATCAATAAAGATGACAACAACAACTCTAGAAGTTGCAGACCCCAGTTAGAGCATGAAGTATTATTAAGATCTTATATCCCAGGTCACTGTGGGTCCCATGTTGACAGAAAGATAGTAGTAGAAATTAAATAGTGTCCCTGCTCAGCCATGAAATATAGTGGGTGACCCTGGGCAGGTCATTCTCTCTCAGCCTCAGGGGAAAGCAATGGCAAACTTCCTCTAAACAAATCTTCCCAAGAAGCCACATTATGGTTGCCATAAGTCAGAAATGACTGGAAGGCACACAGCAAAAACAACAATGTGGCGGGCATGAAGAGTAAACTGGAGCCTAGTACTCATTTGTGGGGACACTGGGACAGTGCCAGTTGCATGGTCCCGGATATCGGCAGTGAATCATGCAATACAGCTTAAAGAGTCGATGGCTTGAACCTTGGAAAGCCATGGACCAGAATGGAAACTCATTCACAGCAAGTCCCAGAGTAAGAAAAGGAGTGAAAAAGAAACAAAAAACAATATTGTTAGGGGAGTACACAGCAGAGTGTTTTAGCAACTGGAAGTTGAGGATAGAAGTCATGGAATGGGAAGGGGCCGCAAACCTCATCTTGCCAACCTCCTGCCATGCAGGAATCCTCAGCTCAAGCATGCCCAAGAAATGCCCATTAAACTTCTGCTGAAAGACCCTCAAAGGCATGTTTCAAAGCATGTTTATCTAAATGTGCAAATGACACCAAATTCTACCACAGTGTTTAGAAGGACAGCTGAATAAAGGAGACACAACCTGTATTAAGCTTAAATAGATTCAGCTCTCAGAAAGTACACACTTTACATGAAGATACACAAGAACTGACTAAGCAAACTTGGCTTGCAACAAAAATAATACAATATTTGCTCTACAAATACTATATAACATCTGTGTATGGTTGATAACAAAACTTATCCTATTTTCATCTTTTCCTTTAGCAGGGATATATTTTTGTCAACTATTTATGGTAAAAAAAATTCTCATAACCATAACACTGAATGAAAATAAACTCTCTCTCCTTTTCAAGGATTATTACAATATCCTTTTTGTTTTACAAAAGAATTTTACCAAATAGAATATAGAACATCCCAACATGTTATCTGACTAGCTTCTTATTCCTCCTTTCAAAATCTCCTTATTTTTAAAATTAACATCATGTCATGGGGGAGGAAGTCACTTCTTTTTTCCTGACATTTCAAGGAAATTGGATTGTCTGCTTGTTTCTGGACTGTCGTTTTCTTCTCTACAAATGGACCAACTGGGCCATTTCTTTAACATACCACTCCGGGTTGACCAGTATGGAAGATTATTACACTGGTCCCCCACATTCGCTGGGGTTAGGGGCACAGGACCCCTATGAATGTGGAAAAACTGCAAATAACAAAAACATGATATTCTTACTTGAGAAAACAACTCTCTAGGAATCTCTAGGTCCTCCAGGGCAACTCTGTCATCAACGTCTGCCAGACATTGACCCTGGAATTGCACTGGAGGAGCTACAAAGGCCTAGCGGAGTGTTCTCTCTAGGTCCTTCAGGGCAACGTTTGGTTAAAGTTGACCACAGAGTTGTGCTGGAGGATCTAGAAATTCCTAGAGAGAATTGCACAGAGCTTAAAGTTTATTGATAAAATCTGTGAATAATCAGATCTGCAAAAGACAAAGCCACACATGTGGAGGGACGAGTCTATATGCTGCTGGTCTTTTTTTCTTAAAGAACTTATACCAAAGTAGCATTCTCCTTAAGAGAGAAGTTAAGGTGTTTTGTTTCTGCAGACTTTTAAAACACCAGAGTCTTAAAGATAAACCTTAAGCTCTGTGCAAGGCTCTTCAACCTGGTTTACAACCAAGGCTGTGGAGTTGGTAACTCAAATCTTTTGTCTCTGATGTCTTTATTTTTCTGCTTTCTGACTCCAATTCCTTCATAAATGGCAAATGCATATTCATTAGTACAGTTGGCCCTCAGTATCCAGGAGTCTTTATCCACAGATTCAAACATTTGCGACTTGAAAATATTTTTCAAAATACAAATTCCGCAAACCCAAACCTTGATTTTGCCATTTTTTAAATCAGGGTCACCATTTTACTACATCCTTGTATTTAATGGGACCTGAGCATCCACGGGGGTTTTAGTGGGTCCTGGAACCAAACTCCAGTGGATACCAAGGGCCCATTGTAATAAGAAATTGATCTGAGGCCGACTCTGCACAACAGAAACATCCACTTTGACATCCCTTTAACTGCAATGGCTCAATGCAATGGATTCCCAGGACTTGTAGTCTGTTGTGGCACTAGAGTTGTCTGACAGAGAAGACTAATGTCTCACAGAACTACAGTTCCCAGAATTTCATAACATGGAGCCATGGCAGTTAAAGTGGTGTTAAACTAAAATTGTTCCCGATTCCCCAGCCAACCAAAGAAAAGCAGGGAAAGATACTCACCGACGCTTTACATACAGAGTCTGCGTGGAACCGACTGAAATTGCTTTTGTTATAAACTGGCAGCCCTTTCAGAAAGTCCGCCTA
>NW_024804403.1:0-5438 GCF_019175285.1 Sceloporus undulatus
GTCTGGACCCTTTTATCTAGCCTACAACCAAGCTTCACTAGGGATGGCGAGGCAAGTGGTGCTTCCTCTCTCTCTCTCTCTGCAAATCCCAAAAGTTACTTCAAAGACTTGGAAGATCTCCCAGCCAGTCAGTCTCCTGCGCTCATGTTTTATAAGTTTCCACTTATTGCTTGCTGCTGTGTGCCTTCCAGTCTTTTCTGACTTATGGCGACCATAAGGAGAACCTATGTTGGGGTTGGCAATTTTCTTCAGAGAAGGTTTGCCATTGCAACTTTAACTCTGAGCTTAAGAAAGTATGACTTGCTCAAGGTCACCCAGTGCGTTTCCGTGGCCCAGCCAGGATTTGAACCCTGGGCTTCAGAGTTGTAGCCTATCGCTCAAACCACTACACCACATCGGCTTCCACACTTCTCTCCAACCTGGTCATCCTCTCTGACCAGTGGTTTCTCTGAAACCAATAAATGTAACCTAAAACCATTGTATAACCAATCTTTTGTGCCAAATACCGAGTTCCTGCTCCCTTGTTCTACAACACGCGTGGGCAAATGTTGGGAGTTTGGGGGGCACACCAGCCCTTTGGGGAAACTGGAGGGTCATACCCGCCATATCATAAAGATTATAAAGATTTATATTTTGCTGCAAAGAGGTGGGTCGGTGGAAGGGGCAATTTTGCAAGCATTTGGTCCTCTCTGAGCCATGTTAGGGCTAAAAGGGTCTTTTCCTCGGAGAGGAGATCAATTTCTGGGTTACTTTGTGTTGGAAAAAGGCATTTGGGGCCTTTTATTGGGCCCCGGTGGCAAAAAAAAATGGCTCTGAGAAGGCCACACGTGTATCACAGACCACACATTATTATTTATGGTATTTATACCCCGCCCTTCAGCCCTTCAACCCTAAAGGCACTCAGAGCGGCTTGTTCTTCTACAGAGACATAAATGACCCAATGATACAATAGAAGTAGATTTCCCCCGTGTCTGTGCTGCTTACTGTACCATAAAAGACAGATGGGGGGTCATGGAAAAAGGGGTAGCCAGCAAAGAAGAGCAGGTAGCCGCCATACGACCAGGAGATGGTGTAGAAGGCCAGTTTCCAGGCACTCTCTGGCATCTTGGCAGCATCCTTGGGGGGCAGCCGACACCATTCTGCGAAGGGCTGTGAGGGGGGAAGAGATAAAATCATAGAATCAGAGTTGGAAGAGACCCTAAGGACCATCCAGTCCAACCCCATTCTGCCATGCAGGAACTCACAATCAAAGCACCCCCGAGAGATGGCCATCCAGCCTCTGCTTAAAGACCTCGAAAGAAGGAGTCTCCATCGCTCTCCAAGGGAGCATCTCCCACTGTCAAACAGCTCTCACTGTCCAGATGTTCCTCCTAATGTTTAGGTGGCATCTCTTTTCCTGTAGTATGAATCCATTGCTCCAGGTCCTATTCTCTGGAGCAGCAGAAAATGAGCTTGCTCCCTCCTCAATATGACATCCCTTCAAATATTTAAACAAGGCTATCATATCACCTCTTAACCATCCAGGGACGTAGCTAGGATTTTAGGAAGGGGGGGGGGGGTCCAGACTAAGTGCCACCATTATAATGGGGCTTGGGTACGGCGGACCCCAAGAAACCCCCCCTCCCTTGGCTACGTCCCTGAACCATCTCTTCTCCAACCTTAACATCCCCAGCTCCCTAAGTCTCTCCTCATAAGGCATGGTTTCCAGACCCTTCACCATTTTGGTCTCCTATCTCTGGACACGCTCCAGCTTCTCAACATCCTTCTTGAATTGTGGTGCCCAGAACTGGACACAGTATTCCAAGAGAGGCCTGACCAGAGCAGAATAGAGTGGCACTATTTCTTCCCTTGTTCTAGACACTATACTTCTCTTGATGCAATGTAGAATCACATTGGCCTTTTTAGCTGCTGCATCACACTGTTGACTCAAGTTTAACTTGTGGCCTACTAGGATTCCTAGATTCCCTTCACTTGTACTCTTGTTAAGCTAGGTGCCCTCCATCTTATAGCTATGCATTTCATTTTTTCTGCCTAAGTGGATACCTTACATTTCTCTCTGTTGAGATTCATTTTGTTAGTTTTGGCCCAGCTTTCTAATCTATTCAGGTCATTTTGAATTTTGATCCTCTCTGCTGCAATATTAGATGTTGGTGAAGTCAGCAGCTCACTATCCCATTTTGTTCCTGCCAGCTGGCAGTTCCACAAGAGTGCCTCTGGGCATGTACAAAGTGTCAATCCATCTCTCGCAGGACGTGAAACAAGACAATTCTCTGTAGTTTGGAGTTCTAGACTGCTAGCCATACTCTATTCCAAGGCACTCTTCTATTCCTGCCCTAATGTAGGACATTCCATTCCATTCCAAATAATCCCATAGCATATTATGTTTTATATGATTAAAGCACAGTTTAAGTGATTTTGTTAAACACATTTCACTCCATACATTCCAATCTGTCCCATGCCCCATTCAAATATAAACTGATCAATCACATTAATATGAGTTCATCAATCATACTAATATTACTAGTAAACATACTAACCAACTAGTAATATTAATAGTAAACATACTAGTATGAGTTACTATGGTGCTGTATTTCAGTTCAATATGACAAAATGATCTTTAGAACAAAAATATTTCAGAAGGGAAATATATATGTAAAATACTGGCAATGCTCATATTGATTACTCGAATCCGCATTGATGTTGCTGACCTAAATTATGCTGATCATTATTTCATTGTTCAGCTGAAGGAACACTTTTTTAACCCACTGAATGTCCATTCGATATTTTATGTCACTGCATAGAGAACATAAAATGAACCACTTGACCATCGTCTCTAGATATTATTATTCATAGAATATCATTATTGAGATTTCAAGGGCCATCCAGTTCAACCCTAGTCAGCCATGCAGGAATACACAATCAAAGCATCTCCTATCCAATCTCTGTTTGAAAACCTCCAAAGAAGAAGACTCCAGCACCCTCCGAGGCAGTTTATTTCACTGTCGAACAATTCTTACTATCAGGAAATTCTTCCTAATGTGGAATCTCTTTTCTTTTAGTTTGCATCCACTGCTCCGGGTCCAATTCTCTGGAGCAGCAGAAAACAAGTTTGCTCCATCCTCAATATGACATCCTTTGACAGCTGAACATTTATTCCTCCTGCTTACCACCGTAAGTTTCTAAAATCTTGTACTAAACTTATGTATTAAATAGGTCAGATCTATATATTATCTATTAATTAAAGGGACAGATTAAACAGAATGATTTATTTACCGAACAGATTTTTTTTCCTTCCCCCCACCGGCTCAAATCTTTCTAACAATTTCTCGTCAGATCTGCTAGTCAATATGTCATTATAACAGATATGGTGTGTTTGCACATGCGCACATGTGCACGTAGTCTCTGGGGCAGAGGGACAGGGAGAAACTTGAGAGGTTGGAAATCGGTTTTTTAAAAAGCCTTGACTGTGGAAGAGATGGACAGCTCAGCATGTCCCATGCCAAGACTCTCCCTTCGGATGCTAAATTAAGAGTCCAGCTGCTCTTGCAAGTAAAAAGAAAGGGATGACCAAGCTGGGATAACAACTCACTGGCTGATTCCGCTTATTGAGATAGTCCTAGGTCTGGAACTGATTAGGGAAAACTTGGAAAAACAGTTTGCATCTCTCTTTCTTTCACAGGACGTTATCAGACAAGGGAAACTGGAAGTATAATCCAATGGCAATCCGAACGCAATCATGGGGTTTCACGTTATTGCGTGAGAGGTGATCACACGCAATGTCAGGCCATGGCAAGCTATTTTCGGACAATGGGAAGTCAGTTCGAATGCAATTCACATTCACGTAAATTCGCTGAACTAGCGAATTCATGCGAATGCATTCTGGCCCCACTTTCTTTTCATTCGAAATTAAGAGAAATTCCTCCACAGAATCACCAAGTTGGAAGGGACCACAACAAACACACAGGTCAACCATGCAGGTATCTACAATGTATACAACTCTTGAAACATGCCCATCCTACCTGAGTTTAAATCGTCTACCTAAATGCCACAAAGGCACCATATCACATGTGATCTTGGAAGCTAAGCAGGATCAGCCTTGGTTAATAATAATAATAATAATAATAATAATAATAAGTTTTATTTATATCCTGTCTACTCCGATTAGGACCGAGGGGTCAGTTCTTAGATGGAAGACCACCAACAAATAAAAGGCGCTGTAGGCTACGTTCCAAAGAAAGGAACTGGCAAAACCACACCTGAGATTTCTTTGCTTAAGAAAATCCTATGAAATTAATTGCCATAAGCTGACAGGCGACCTGAAGGCACATGCAAACACAAAGGAGAACCCACCACTCTCCAAGGCAGTCTATCCAACTGTTGAACTGCTCTTGGCATCTTAGAATTGGAAGGGTCTGCAGGGAATATCTAATCTCCTGAGTGATAGCATGGTATCATGTCACTTCTTAACCTTCTCTACTCCGGGCTAAATAGACCCAGCTCTCCAAGTTGCTTCTCATAGGGCATGGTTTCCAGACCTTTCAGCATTTTGGTCACCTCCTCTGGACATGCTCCACCTTGTCAACATCCTTCTTGAACTGTGGTGCCCAGAACTAGATATAATATTCCAGGTAAGATCTCACCAGAATAGAGTGGTACTATTACTTCCCTTGATCTAGACTAGCGATTCCCAAACTTTAGTCCTCCAGGTATTTTGGACTTCAGTCCTCAGAAACACTCAGATCTAGACACTAGACTCCTATTAATGCAGCCTAGGATCATATTGGTTTTTAAGCTGCTGCATCACATTGTTGACTCATGTTCAGCCTGTGGTCCACTAAAACTCCTTGGCCTGGTACATACGGGCGGGAAGCGGCGACCTGGCAGCGATTCTAGGGTTTGGGAGTGTGCAGCGGCCGCATGCTCCTGAACCCTACTCCGTATGGATGCTGCCATCATGGCGGCCTCTCGTCCACACGGGGGCCGCCATGATGATGCAAGCCTGGCACAGCATCTGCACGGCACAGTGCTGCGCTCATATTGACGCGTGCCAGGGTGCCAATGGCACCTTGGCAGCATTGCCAAAAGGAGCTGCATTTCACAGCTCCTTTTTTGGGGGCGGCAACAATCCAGAGGAGAAAGGGGCAGTCTTTGGCTGCCCCTTTCTTATAATCTGTACAGCCCCCTAGATTCATTTCACATGTACTATTTTCAAGCCAGATGTATCCATCCTATACCTGGACTTTCATTTTTTTCTGCCTAAGTGTTATACCTAAGATTTATCCCTGTTGAAATTCATTTTGTTAGTTTTGGCCCAACTCTCTGATCTCCTAAAGTCATTTTGAATTCGGATCCTCTGCTCTGGAGTATTAGCTACTCCTCCAAATTTGGTGGCATCTGCAATTTTGATAAGTATGCCCCCAATTCTGTCATCTAAATCA
>NW_024804404.1:0-5437 GCF_019175285.1 Sceloporus undulatus
TTGAATGCAGACAACATTTCTTGCCGCTCCACAGTTTGCAGTGTGGCATAGGAGTTCACACCTGCGTTGTTGATGAGCAGATTCAGGCCCTTGCCCTTCAGATGAGATTCCACCGCTGGCACGGCAGACTCCACACTGGACTGGCTCTCCACTTCTTCCATGCAGAAATGACAGCAAATGAGGCAGGCATAAGACTGAAAATGTAACCGTTTGTGTTTTGCAGAGCTGCTTAGGGTTGCCAGACTGAAAAGTGAAGATAGCTGCTGAACATTTAATAGTTGTATAGAAGAAGGAGTTTTAGCAGTTGTGTTTGTCATGCAACCAGGTAACAAGCATCACCCACTAAAATCTCTCTTCTGTACAATTATCAAACGTACATGAGGTATCTCCAGCTTTTACTCTTGTCTATCTTAGATGGTTGGGTTGATGCGTGTGAGCAGCCAATGTACATCAGATTTCCATTAATGGATTAATCATTTGATGAACACTTCAATACACTTTAAACTCAGGTATAAAAATTTAAATGACAAAACATACAGGCAGAACTGTCAAATTGTGCATAGTGCATATTCATTTAAATAGAGAGGTTTCCTCACTGACAGAAGGAGACAGTGAGGCAATAGATCAGCCATGGAGAACCCATGGCATGTGTGCCAGAGCCAGCACCCCCAGAGATCCTGCCCCTAGAAGTCCCTGCTCCCTGGCATCGGGTGACACTTGATACAGTAACGCCACTGAGTTTGGGCATTTGGTCTCTAAAAGGTTCGCCATGACTGCAATAGATAAATTTCGTACCTAGCTGAATCACATGAATGTTGGGGTGTTTGTCAGCCAGATCATGCAGGGCCTGAAATTGGAGACAGAAAAATAGTTGTGAGAAGAGAACTGCAGGGGGGAGGTAAATAGTTTGGAATATTATTATTTACTTTCTTAGGACTTTATCACATGGGGAAAATCGGGGGTTTAAACAGTGAAAATCGTGTGAAAATCCTGCAATCATGATTAACATTTTCACACACATTGCGATTAAAGAGCCATTATCTCGGGAATAAACAGGCAATAAACCATCAACAAATCATTCACAGGATTTCCCCATGAATGATTTCCCCATGAATGTTTATTCCTGGGATAATGGCACTTTAAGCGCAATGTGGTGTGAAATGATTAATTGCAGTTGTGCAATTTTCACTAGATTTTTGCCGTTTAAATCCCCGATTTTTCCTGTGTGATAAAATCCATAGTCAAGAGCCAGCCATATGTGAGGGCTGAAAAGTTTATCTTTTATAGGACTAACAGACATCCCTTATTATGAGGGATGTCCCACATTTGAGGGTTGAAAAGCTTGTCTTTTTACATAGACATAACAGGCCACCAAAAAAATCCAGCATTTTGAGTGTCTGGGCCCTCCATAAAGACAAAGATGTGTGCATTATTTAATTTATGAAGCTGAAGAAAATTTTAATTTTACAGAGGAATACATGTTGAGACTAACTGAAATCAGAACTTTCATCTCGCCTTTGGTTAGATCTCAAACTAGTTAATAGCTACTTCCTTGTCAGCTTTGCTTGTCATGAATTTCATTTGTCTCTTATTGCTCTTTTGGAAACCTGGCGACGCTAATAGACTGTGAACTGGGATACAGAAGATCCAAAGTTTATTCCATCTGAACCATGAAACTCAGTGGGTGATTATGGGCTAATTGATCTCTCAGCTGCAACAAGCTTTACTGAGGGCTCTAGGTCCTCTGAATCATCTGGATATGGGTCTCCAGAGGCTTGAGGTGGGGGGAACTCTTATGGGTCTGGCAGACCACATGTGGCTGCACTTTCCTATCCCTCGACTGGAGGAACAATTTACTTTGACTGCAAGGAAAAAGAGGTACAATTTGCTCTTTCCCCCAAGGCAGCCTTGCCTTGGTTTGCCTCTGCATCTCCTCTGCTTTCATTCAGATCATCTCCATTGCCAGCAGTAAACCAAGTGGCCAGAGAGAGGGCATGTTCAGCTTGGATGATCAAAGCTTAAAGTGACCTGGGATTCTCTCCAGGATCTCTCTCCCAGGAAAGCTCTTGCCAAGGAGTCTCAGGGCAAAACCAGACTCTGTCAAGATACTGAGAATTTTCGGTTCTTTTTCTTTTAATTGTATCTGTAGATTCATAGGTTTTCTTGTTCCTTTATCTACTCCCCTCTTGAAATATCCCTGGGTTTCCCTTCCTTCCTTGTGTCCTTCCCCTTCTGACTTTTTGCATGTCACATCCAGTCTCATGCAACATTTCAGAGACCGACTTTCATCCATTTCCAAATAACTTTTTTTTAAAAGAAAAAAAATATTAAGGCGTTGTGCCCAAAATGATAAAGCGCTTTGGGAATATTATACTAGTTAAGCATTAGCATTTTATTTTAGTGCTAACATTCCTTTTCTTCTCACTTGATCTCTGTTGAATCTTTGTCTAGGAAACAGCTGGATTTAACTAGCTGCTTGCTTTATTGGGTGTGAAGACCCAGAAATACACAGCGAGCAACCAATCCATTTCATTTTAGAAAGTGCTGGGTTAATTTAAACCAACCTGGGGAATGGGAATAAAAAAGTTTTTGACAATGCCCAACTTTCCCAGAAAATGCTTTGGTATGAGGAAAACATCATAGGGGTTGCCAAAATAAAATCCTTCTGTGCAGAAACAAAACCTGGCACTTCCAGAGACTTTTTGGGAGCCTCTCTCCCATCTGGAAATGGCCTCAGATATCATGAATACTGCTGTCAGAGCAACGTGTGTGTTGTGTGCCTTCAAGTCATTTCTTGACTTATGGCAACCATAAGGCGTTTTCCTGGCAAGATTTGTTCAGGGAAGGTTTGCCAGTGCCTTCCCCAGAGGCTATCTTCTTATTCTTCCAGGCATTTAACAATTATTTTAAAAATGTATACCTCACTTGACAGGTTATGCCATATTTATGTCTTCAGGTCAGCAATGTCTGAATAGAATTACGGTAACCAGAGTTCTGGGGCAACTTGTACCATAATCAACTTACAGGAAAGTCATTCCCCGGAAAACCCTTCAACACCACACACATTTTGAAACAACCTGTCAGCAAACCTTTCCCTTGGGTCCTTCAGGGTTTCGGCACGTGGCGAAGATGTGTTCTGGCGGATCTGTCATCTCTGCAAGCTGTCGCACCAATTCCAGCCCAATTCCCCGGTTGGAGCCTGTCACAAGAACGCTGCGAGCCAGTGGAGCCATCCTGGCCCTTCACTCTCACTCTTTTAGTAGCTGGACTTTGTTCATTGAATTGGTAAATACAGATCAGTGCTGCTGAGCAAGAGATACACTTACCTTTGGCCTTCTCTGTTCACCTGCCTGGGGCTATTATACCTATGTCTCATCCAGGAAAGAGCACGCCTTGGTTAACTATTTAGGTGTATCTGAACTGAATAAGTGTTCCTGAAGGATATGAAATTGTGCAAAGAGAGGTCATGGAATGGTAGGCATCAGTTCAGTACTCCAGCACCTGCATTTGCATGTATTGCATGCTGACATTCATATTCCTGAAGGATATGAAATTATGCAAAGAGAGGTCACAAAATGGTAGGCATCAGTTCAGTACTCCAGCAGCTGCTTTTGCATGCTTTGCATGCTGACAACTCTTGCTAAAATACCTAGGTTTTCTGGGCTGGGAAAGCCCTTAGAAGTTAGCTGTCAGTCTGATTAAGGAGTACTGGACTATTTAGCCTGTTGACCTAAGTCATCTTTTTAAACTCTTGGATGGTATGGCAATTCATTCTGCTCTTGACTCTTGGTTCTTTCCTAGTTTTCACATGAATATATCACTTAGAATCAAAATATACAACAGAGGATTCAGAGTGCTCTATTCAGGGGTTTGCTGCAGGGTATGTGGGGGAATTCGGTTTAAATTGAATTTTTATTTCTTTATTTTAGCTGAGCAATTTTTTAATTTTATTTTTTAAGGTGATATATTGGCCATGAGGATCGTTTAAATAGCTTAGCACTGTAAAGTTATAAAATGTTAGCAATCCTGTGAGACTCATGGGGTCGCCATAAGTCGGCAGGCAACATGAAGGCGCATACACAGACATACTCCATTGGGATTTGGATTTTGAATCCTGGATTCCATGCTCCTGTTGCATTTAATGGGAAGACCTTCAGATCAGCTATTTAGTTCATAGTACCATAAATGTTTGATTGGCACACTTCATTTTCAACAACAGTGGTCCGCTCTTTCTCTTTTAAAGCACCTTCACTTTCTGAAGAGGGCTTCTGTTTTTGGGATGGAGCAATGAAAGCAATATAATTGCAAGGCTCTGACCCCCAAATGCTTTCCAGGGAACTCTTGGGGGGCATAGAATCAACCCCTCTCCACCTAAAGGGGTTTCCATGACCTTTGAAACCTGAAGATTGCTATGCTTTAAGCTATGAAATCCTGGGAAGTGGAGTTTGTTGTGACATCAGAGCTCTCTGGCAGAGAAGGCTGAATGGCTCAGAAAACTACAAATCCCAGGATTCCATAGCCTTGAGCCAGGGCAGTTAAAACGGTGTCAGATTGGGTTATTCCTGTAATGTGGACTCAGTCTTTCTTTTTTTTGCTATTAACAGACCAGTGGTCATTGGTCAAAACAAAATAAAAAACAGTATCTTCTCTTAAACGTTAGGCTTTCATGTTATTTTGGACTTCAACTCCCATCATTCCTGATGGTTGGCTCAAAGGGCTAAGGCTTCTGGGAACTGAAGTCCAAAACCCTTGGAGGACCAAAATGTTCTTCCCGTAATGGCTGCCTCCAAGCCGCCTTCAGCCCTTTTCCGGGGAGACCACGTGACTTTGTTTCAGGGCCGTTGCATCAGCCGCATGAAGGGGCCTATGACGTTAACAAGACTGGGGCGGGATGGAAGCTGACGAGCAGCCGTTATCACCAATGGTCATTTAGTACATCGATCTGGCGCCGACGGAGTGGGCGGGCTGACGCTGATGAGCAGCTCTTGCCACCAATCGCGATTAGGCGCTGAGGGAGTGGGCGGGCTAAAAGATATCTGCAGCAAGGTTGGGTGTGAGGCGAAAGGATTGCATGCTGGTCTGCAGCTGCTGAGAGGAAAGAGACAGGTATGGAGAGAGAGAGAGAAAGGGGTTGACAAGGAAAGAGCTTCTATGCTCCTCTATATATTTATGTATATGTGTGTGTATATAATATGTGTGTATATATATATATATATATATATATATACACACACCTATATGTACATATATATATATATATATATATACACACACACATATATTATATGTATATATGTATATATATATTGTGTCTATATGTTATATGTGTGTATATATATGTGTGTGTGTGTGAGTACATATAATATATGTGTGTATATATATATATATATATGTGTGTGTGTTTAATCGGTCCCCTGTTTCTCCAAAGGCACTCAAG